>NC_046169.1:2224717-2237686 GCF_011064425.1 Rattus rattus
TATTAGCGTATTGTTACACACACACTACACCTTTTGGTGACAAGGGCTCGAGCATACCCAAGCAAATCCTTTGTTTTAGGAGCTTGTGTGGAGTGACACAGGTGGTACTGTAGGCATTCCCTTGTGGGCGAAGTCGGACTGAGAAGGTACCACTGGGGGTTGGAGAGATGGTCGCCAAGCCAGAGAGCAATCGGATTGCCTTCTAGAGGTCTGAGTTCAATTCCCAGCAACCACATGGTGGCTCAACCATCTGTAAAGAGATCTGATGCCTTCTCTTGGTGGTATCTGAAGACAGCTACAGTACTTTCTAGTATATATATTGAAATGAATAAATCTGAGAGAGAGAGAGAGAGAGAGAGAGAGAGAGAGAGAGAGAGAGAGAGAGAGAGAGAGAGAAGGTACTCATTTAGAGTAGGGAGTGACTGCTGTCACACATGGAGTGCCCAGGGAAGGAAACATTCTCTAAGAGTATCCCAACCAGAGAAGTGAGCATGTGGATGACTCTAGCGGACACTTGTGGAAAAACATCACGGGCAAAGGAATAACCAGGGGAGACGTAACAGCAAGAACAAGTGTCAGAAAATGGAGGGAGAGTGAAAAGGAATCAGGTCTGGGGCAGATGGGAGCGGCTGGTGACGATGTGGATTCCTTCTGCATCAGGCTTAGAAACCCACAGAAAGTTCAAAACGGAACAAAAGAAAGCCAAGCTGAGAGACACGTCTTTAAGGCTTATTTTTTTCAGTTGTGTGGATATATGTCTATATGTGGCTATGTGCACATGAGTACAGGTGCCAACGGAGGCCAGAGGCATCAGATTCCCTTGGACTGGAGTGGTCGTGAGCCTCCGATGTGCAGGGAACCTACCTCAAGTCCTTTGTCAGAGTAGTTTGTGCTCTTAACCACTGAACCATCTCTCCAGACACAAACTATTTTCGTTTTCGATGTTTTTGCTTTTGAAGTTCGACACGGGCTCTCCCTACATAACTTACATGGAGCACACAGTCTCCATCTATGACTTACATGAAACACATGGTAATATTCCAGCTTCATGAGACCTCTGACAAGCTGAGATAGCAGTCGTGCCCTGTCCTGCCCACTTCTGCGTCAGGTTTATTTTAAAAGGTTGATTTCCTTCTCTTTTATCCAAATGGGTATTTTGCCTGCGTGTATGTCTGTACACCACATGAATGCAGGATCACAGAGTCCAGAAGAGGTCATGGCATCCTCTGGAACTGGAGTTAGAGAGAGCTGTGGGCTACCTTGTGGGAGTTGGGACAGACTTGTATTTTGTATTGTGCTACCCTTAGTAACTGATTTCTAGCCTCCCTACATCAATAATTCATGTCTGGTGAGAATGAATTAGGGATAATCGTAGAAGAGACAGTGATGTGAAAGACGATAATGGTTCTTGGTGGCTCATTGTGCTGAATATTGAAGATAAATTCTTCTGGGACAAGGGTGCAGTGGAGGAATGTTGTATGTTGGTACTGAGATCCTTTTTGATGAGTTGATGTACTTGTTAAACTAACACTTGGGAGCTGAGGTGGAGGATCAGGAGTTGAGTTTTGTGTTCATTCATTTTATAAGTCTGCTGTTAGGATGGCCTGGGAGCCAGGACCTGGCTTAGTAGTTTGTGTGTCTGTAATGCTCATCTGGCTTTGATTTTATTAATACTTTTTACTTTGAATTCTTTGGTTTATCAGACAATGCCTTTTGTACTTTTTATCACATTGGTATTCTATGATGTTGATGGCAATTATGCAAAAGTGAATGTGGCTGCTAAATCAGTCAGAATTGCTGAATGTTTTTACAATTTGAGTCTAAGGGTGATTTTTGTGAATGACACACCTATAAATCCCAGAACTCGTAGGTAGAAGGAGAAGAATCAAGGCCTTCTCAGCCATATAGCAAGTTAGGTTGGTATACCTGAATGAATGGAATGAATGAATGAATGAATGATGCATGCATGCATGTGCATGGAATGGGTGAGGAATGAGCAATGTGAGTGAAAAGGAGTGAACAAACTCAGGATGTGAACAATGGACCTGAGAAGACTTGTGCCATTCTCCCATACCCCTGCAGCACCTGTGGGGTGGTCAGGGACTTGAGCCAGGGTTTGGGCAAATGGCGGAATTATGTTCCAGCACCCAAAGAGAGAAGTCAGAGGTCATGGGTTTGAAGGCAGCCTGAGCTAAGTAGTATGTTTGGAGCCAGCCTGGGCTACACAATCTAAGAAGAAATTGTATATTGGTGTGATCATTGTGAATAAATGAATTCGCAGGTGCACTTGTGAGCAAATGAGTTCATGGGTGATTTTGTGAATGAGTGAATGAGTTCATGGGTGGTTATCATGAATAAAAAAATATGGATGATTTTGTGACTGACTAAATGCAGGGGTGATTATGTGAATAAATGCACACAAGCATGATTGAGGAAATGAATTAATGAAGTTAATAAGAGAAAAAGATCTTTGGCATTTTCAAAGGTCTAGACCACTCCTGCTGGATCAGGTCTGCTCAACTAAACACAGTCCCTTTAAGACTGCCATAGCTTAGTTTCACTTCCGCATTTGTGTGTTACACAAGCCACCATTTATACACATGACATACATGCATGCACACACATGCATACACATATACATACACATAGTACATATATATGCATGCACACATGACATGCACGACGCACACACAGACATACCACACAAAGCTCAAGCACACTCTGTCTCACCACGCCCTCACATGGGTTTTCATCCATTCAGTGATATCAATTAGAGGACAAGAAAGGCTGTGTTTTTCTAGATAGAGGAAGTTAGGTTTTCTAAAAATTGAGTCCTTATAGCATCACCACCAAAAATAGCAGATCAGCTATAGTGTCTTCAAACACTACTGAGAAATATTTATATGAGGTGAGTGGCCAGTGTCCATGTTCTGGGCTGCGGCCTTTCTGTAATCAGGGTTGGTTTCAGTGGCCCTCGGCGTGCCTCTGGTGGCCCTAAAGGCTTTTGGTGGTCATAGGCTGGCTCTTGGTGGCCATGGTCTGGCTCTTGGTGGCCGTGCTTCCAATGCTGTGCTGTGAATCTGGCTATCAGACAGGCTGTCTTCTCTCCACACCCTCCTGTGATTTTAGCTGGCTGCCTCCCTGGTCCCTGTTCTATAGGTGGCCTTTTGAGTATCAGGAAGCTTGTCTGGGAGCTGGGAGTTGGCTCAGATGATGCAGAGCTTGCTCTGCAAGTGTGAGGACCTGAGTCTGAGCCCTTGTGAGAAATCCAGGTACGTTGATCCGTGTGTACAATCCCAGTTCTGGGTGAGTACAGACCTCTGATCCATGGGGCTCGATGGTTAGCCAGTCTAACTAAACGGATTCCAATCCGGTGAGAAATCCTGTCTCACAAAACAAAATGAAAACAGGGCAGAGGGGATGGCAAGATGGATCAGTGGTGTCTTAGTTAAGGCTTCTATTGCTGCAATGAAACATAGTGACCAAAATCAAGTTGGGGGGGAAAGGGTTAATTAGGCTTACACTTCCATATCACTGTTTACCACTGAAGGAAGTCAACACAGGAACTCAACCACGGTAGGAACCTGGAGGCAGGGATGATGATGCACAGGTCGTGGAGGTGCTGCCTCCCGTTTGATTCATGAAGCTTGCTCAGCCTGCTGTCTTAAGAGAACCTCAGTCCAAGATGGCACCCACTCACAGTGGGCTGAGTTTTCCCCATCAAGGTCAATTCACAGCGACATTTTGCCAAGATTGCCTTCGCCCATCTTAGGTGGAGAGCATTTTTCTTCCCACATTGATTGATTGACCTACAGAGCCAGTCAGTCTGTACCGTATGCCAGAAGAGGGCATCAGATCCCTCGTCAGATGATGGCCCAGCCACCATGCGTTTCTGGAATTGAACCTTCAGGACTCAGAAAATCAGCAGCCAGTGCTCTTTAGCCGAGTCAATTAATCAGCCCCTGAGGCATTTCAATTATGTTCCACTCTCAAATGATTCTAGCTCAGCCAGGGTTGATGCATGACATTAAATTCTTGCACATCTGCGGGACTTGCCAGCTGGATAGAATCTAACCAGTCCCTTGGGACCGCACGTAGAAGAAAACGATGACCTTAGGCTACCCCAACCTCAGTACAATGTGCACATACACTCCTCACCCCTAGTCCCTGCCCCTCTGTCTCTCTCTGTCTCCCTGTCTCTCTCTGTCTCCCTCTGTCTCTCCCTGTCTGCTCTGCGTCTCTGTCTCTCTCTGTGTCTCTGTCTCTGTCTCATTCCCTGTCTGTCTGCCCTGTCTCCCTCTCTCTCTCTGTCTCTCTTCCTGTCTCTCTCTGTCTCCCTCTGTCCTCTCTCTGTCTCCCCTCTCTCTGTCTCTCTGTCTCCTCTCTGCCCTCTGCCCTCTCTGTCTCTGTCTCTCTCTCTGCCCTGTCTCTCTCTTCACACACACCACACTCTCTCTCTGTTCCCTGTCTCTCTCTTGTCTCTGTGTCTCTCTTCTGTCTCTGGTTCACCTCATCTCTGTCTCTCTCTCTCATACAGTTATACATACAGACTCTCTGTCTTCCAAGCCTCTGTCTCACCCACACACACACCACACACTCTCTGGTCTGTCTCTGTCTCTGTCTCTGTCTGTCTGTCTCTCTCTCTCTCCACACATACCTCTCTCTCTCACCTCTCTGCCCCTTTTCTCTGTCTCTCTCTCTCTCTCTCACACACATACCACACACCCCTCTCTGTCTGTCTCTCACCCCCATCTCTCTGTCTCTCTCTCTGTGTCTCTCTCTGTCTCTCTCTCTGTCTCTCTCTGTGTCTCTCTGTGTCTCTCTCTCTCTCTGTCTCTGTCTCTCTGTCTCTCTGTCTCTCTGTCTCTCTGTCTCACACACACATACCACACACTCTCTCTGTCTAGTCTCCAACCTCTTCAGTCTCTCGTCTGGTCTGTCTGTCTCTCTCTCTACAAGCTAATTTCTCTCTCACTCTCTCTCCTCAGTCTCTTTCTGTCTCTCTCTCTCACACAACACACACATACACACACCTTCTCTGTCTCTCTCTCTGTCTCTCTCTGTCTCTCTCTGGGGTCTCTCTGTTCCTCTGTCTGTCTCTGTCTTCTCTCATACACATACATACACTCTCTGTCTCTGTCTGTCTCTCTCTCACACACACATAACAAACACTCTCTCTGTCTGTCTCTGTCTCTGTCTCCATTCAGTCTGTCTCTCTCTCTCTCTGCACACACACCCTTCCTCTCACCTTCCCTGGCCCCCTTTCTCTTGTCTCTCTCTCTCTTCTCACACATACACACACACACATGTCACACATCGTCTGTTCTCTGTCTCTCACCCTCTCTCTGTCTACCTTGTCTGTCTCTCTCTCTCACACACACACACACACACTCTCACTTCTGTTCCCCAGTCATATTCTCTCTCTCTCTCTCTCTCACACACACACACACACTTCTGTTCTGTCTCTCTCTCTCTTACTCCTACACACACCATACACACTTTTCTGTCTGTCTCTGTCTCTGTTCCTCTCACACACATTAACACCATAATACCTCTGTCTGTTCCTGTCTCCCCATCTCTCTGTCTCTCTCTCTCTCTCTCTCACACACACACACACACACACTCTCTGTGTCTCTCTCTCTCTCTCTCTCTCTCTCTCTCACACACACACACACACACTGTCTCTGTCTCCTCTCTCATCTCTCTCTCTGTCTCTCTCTCCACACACACACACACACACACTCTTCTGTCTCTGTCTCTGTCTCCCCATCACACACACACACACACACACACACACGCACACACACAGTCACTCACTCACACGTTAATTCTGTGAATGACAACTGAGCCAATTTTTGTTTTCTAACGCACAGACAGCTGTCTACACCCACGAGTTTCTTTTTACTTTGGTTTTAAGCTGTCTTTTCTTGCCATTTTTCCTGGCCTGGGAGAATGGGAGGGAAGGACAATACACTAAAAGAGGATTTTCTATTCATAATGCAAACAAGCGTCTGGCCTCTAGCCGAGGAAAAAAAAAAAAACCATTTTAACACTGTATTTTGTCTCTTTTCTAGAACACATAGTTTGGGGATGAGTTACTCCATCAAGGTCTGGGCACCTGTGCCTGGGGGAAAAGAACGGATGTTGTTCCATAAAGGTCTGTTGATTATGGTAGATCTACACAGGAAAGTTTACTAATTGATCACTCAGCTGGGGCAGGGATGACAGTGGACTGTAACCTCAGCACTTAGGGAAGTAAAAGTTGTAGGTGGTGGAGTTCAAGGCCATCCTCGAGTGTATGGGCAAGTTAAGGCAATGCAGACATCAAGACACTTGGTGAGTGGTTTGACTGACATGAGGACCACGTTCTGTCATCCGATATCCATGGGTAATCTGAGCATGGCACAGGCACCTAATCCACATGTTTGGAAGGCAGACAGGGGGCTTGATGGGCTATCTGTCTATCCAAACGGAGCTCTAGGTTTGGGGGATTCCATCTGAGAAAGGCTGAGGCGGGGGCGGCGGAGGACACCAGAAGTCAACCTCTGGCCCTGTGCATGAGTGCCCAGTGGGCCTGTGCACACGTGGCTCTTACTGTTGATGCACAAAAGCCAGGAGCAGAGTGCCAGACCTCTCTTTTGACTTTCCTTGAGGTCCCTGGGACGGAGTAAATTCCCAGTAGCAGACAGAGAACAGAGTTTTTGAGGCGGGCAGGAGGCGGGAACTGGTGGAAGTGGAGGATGAGTTTGTTTGGGAAGATGGAGCATGGATGTGGTGATGTGGGTAAGCAGCACACATGTTCTCTTTTTTTTTTTTTTTTTTTGAGTTGGGGGACTAAACCTTAGACTCATGGCAACGCTAGATACTTGCCATGAGTTAAATCCCCAACCTGGCACATGTTCCATGGCGTTAAGTATGCTTGAAATCCACAAGATGGAACTGGTGTAGATGCTGCCTAACTGAGGATCTGAGTTCAATTTCAGAACTCTAAGTAGTGAAAGAGACAATGACACAAGTTGTCCCTAACCTCCACATGCTATGTAAATATGTATCGTGCCTCTCTCTCTCTGTCTCTTTCTCTCTCTCTGTCTCTCTCTGTGTCTCTCTCTCTCTCTCTCTCTCTCTCTCTCTCTCTCTCTCTCTCTCTCTGTCTCTCTCTCTCTCTCTCTCTCTCTCTCTCTCTGTCTCTCTCTCTCTCTCTCTCTCTGTCTCTCTCTCTCTCTCTCTCTCTCTCTCTCTGTCTTTCTCTCTGTCTCTCTCTGTCTCTCTCTGCCTCTCTGTCTCTCTGTCTTTCTCTGTCTCTGTCTCTCTCTGTCTCTTTCTATCTGTCTTTCTCTCTGTCTTTCTCTCTCTGTCTCTGTCTCTCTCTGTCTCTGTCTCTCTCTGTCTCTCTCTCTCTCTCTCACACACACACACACACACATACACAAATATAATAATTTTAATTGTTAGACTGAAGCTGACATATTGGTGGGGTCTCACCACAATTCTTGGATGGGAGGCAGAGATAGTAGGAATTTTAGATCAGCCAGGCACTTGAGCTCTAAAAAGAAAACTTGGGTGGGTGAATGCCTTATTCCCAGCACTCGAGGTAGATCTCTGTGAGTTTGAGCCAGCACAGTCTAGTGAATGTGAGCCCAGGATGACAGGGGCCACAGAGAACTGTCTCAAAAATTAAATGTGGCAATCAAGAGGGTTTTGATATGATGTGTTCATCTGTAATCCCAGATGAGGAAGGATGGAAGTTGAGGCTAGTCTGGATTCCATGTTAAGTCCTGCCTCAAAGATAAAAACAGACTTCAGTTGTTTGTATTCATTACGTTAACCATATTTAGAGCCCATTTTTAATTTTATTTATTTATTTTATTTTACATCAAGGGTGGCTTCGCTCCTACTTCTCACTCATGGAGTTCTCCGCCCTATCTTGTTCCCCATCCACTCCTCCCCGACTTTCTCCAGAAAGGGTTGCTCATGGTAGCAGACTATGTACATGGGTTGCAGGAGGACTAGGCACATCTTCTCCTATTGAGGTTGGGACAAGGCAGACTGTAGGGGGGAAAGGATCTGAAGGCAGGGTGAGTTGAGACAGCCCTGCTCACTAGGAGTCTCATGACAGCTGGGCTAATTTACTAAACATATTGCTGAAGACCTTGGTTGGTCCCATCCATTCCTTAGTTGGCAGTTCAGTCTCTGGGGCCCCTCTGTGACCCAGGAGTTGGTTGATTCTCTGGGTCTCTTTGTGTGTTCTGACCCCATTTAGAGCCACTAAGCTCCTTTTGTAGTGCTGATGTTTCAGGTATAGGTGTCACACCCAGATTGTTACACCTGTAGAAGCAGCAGTCATGCAGTTAAGCATGGGGACTTGGGTTAGATCTCAGCACTAGATAGTGCTGGGCCTGACGGCCTCAGTTTAGTCTATCGAGTGAGCAATTGGCCAGGAGAGATCCAGTCTTTGCAAACAAGGTGGGCTGAGAGGTGGCTCAAGTCATGTGTCGCCTTTTTCAGAATACCCAGTTCCTTCAGATCGTCTCACTTTTGGTTCGGCATTCTGTAATTGTCTGCATCATGCCCTCCCAACTCCTGACGCAAAACCATCCTAGAACTATTTGGATGATTGTACCTGGGACCTCAGGTTATTCTTGAGATATTCTAGAAATCACTGAACAAGTCTAGTCCAGCTGGCTATTAGGTCATGCTCTGATAACACACGGTGCCTGGGGGCTATAACTTTCTGTTCTTCCTTGAAGGAGAAGATGATGACATTTGCCCAAGCCGGGCTGAGGGGAAGTAGATTGAGAACTGAGAGGCATTCATGTAATCATTGTATGTTGGGGAGTAGATCATTCCTCCTCGTCTCTCTCTACTGTCCCCTGCTTGACCTTTTGTTGCATTGGCAGCCTCCTCTGTGCTCCTTGAGTTGTATAAAGATTTATTTCATGTGTTCAACCGTAGCTATTGAACAAACACAATCCTTTGTCTTCTGAGATGGCTTGGCCTGGCGTATCATTTTTCAGTTATGTCCTGTTTTCTGGGGAGGAACACTAGCTTGTTGTTCTGCTTTTGGCTGTAAAACTCCACATCGTGTGTGGGACTTTTCTGTCATTCCCTTCTGTCACTGGAGACCCAGTTGGCTGGTTCTTGACTTGTTGTTGTAAGGGGGGCTGTGATCATTACTGGGATGCTGGGATCTCTGTGCTGTTCTGATTGAGAACCCCCCACCCATCCCAGTCGTGTGGCAGAGCCGGGCTGTAGGTGATCTACATTTGAGGTGACGCCATGATCATTTCCGGTAGGGAGTCCTCCTTTCCCACAGTGAGAAAGATTTCTGTCCCTCTCATTGTTGTTAATCTGTTTTGTGTCTGTCTGAGTACCGCCATGTGTGTGCAGTTAAAGAGGCCAGGGGCTGTTGGACTCGCCTGACTGGAGTTACTTCTGGAAGTGTGTGCTAGGAACTGGAGGTGGGTGTCGTGTAGGGCACTGCTCGTCTCAAACTTTTTACCGGGAGTGCTTTGGACTAGTCTCATGAGAATTTTTACAACTCTGTTTATCAGGGAGATCTTGCTATATTTTTCTGTTGTTAGTGGCTGTCTGGTTTTAGTATCGTACGTTAATGCTGCATCATAAAGATAAAAATTGGGAATGTGTTCATTTTTCTTTTTTGTATTGAATATTTGTATAAGCATTGGTATTCTTTTCAGGTCTTGTAAATGCTTTGACTTTGTTAGATTTTCAGTCTCAGGTTTTACTTACCTTTTGTGATCTTCCCAAAAAGGGAAGAAATTTCAGAATTGCATTGCCCATGTAGCCATAAATGGTCGTGAGATCGCCCTTGAAGAAAATCGCGTTCTCTAGCATGCACTTATTAAAGCCACCAGTCAGGAGAGCTAGCCTCTGCAGATCCTTGCTGACAGTTGTTAAGAGTACTTCTTCAGTGGCTTGTTCCAGCTGTTAATGGCTACCGTCGGGTGGGAGTAGAGTTGTCAGTTTTATGTCCCTTTCTCTCCACGGAGAAGTCTGCAGTCAGCTGATACAGCAACCAGCTTGCCCTTTACAGTCAGCTAGAGGTTGCCACTCACGGACTTCAGATGGCTTCTGAAGTTGTATTGGACTACAGATATCCACGCCTGTCTCTGGTGGCAGTGCAGATCTTGACATCTGTTGCTTTCTGGGCGTCAAGAATCCACGGACAGCATCATATTCTAGCAGCAGCATGACCAATGTGATGTCAGTAATTTCAGGGTGCAGTACAGATTTTCAGATACAATGGTGCTGAATTTTCAGTGGTGACGTAGGTCCACTTATCACATCCCCCATGCAGGTTCATGGTCTGGCCTGTGGGGCAGCAGTGTGGTCAAAATATAGTGGTGCATTTTTACTAGCTGAGGAATGGAACGGTCTAGGGTTTTTGTTTTTGTTTTTGTTTTTGTTGCCTGTGTTAATCTATGTTGTTAGTCTGTTCCTTTTGATTGGGGAACTGGGATTATTAATATATGGTTATTGAAAAGCATGCATTATTTTCTGTCATTACATTGAGTTTTAGTGGTTGGTGTTTTCATTTTCTGAAACTGGGTCTCATGTGTTCCCGACTGCCTTAAACTCCCTATACAGGCAAAGCTGGTCTTGAACTGATCTTCCTGCCTCTGTCTTCCTCAGGGCTAAGATTCTGGGGTGCACCACCATATCCAGATCTAGTTCATACACTCTTAACAATAAATGTTTATGGTTTTAGCTTTAAAAGTTTTTAAAGTTACTTATTGTTATGGATATAACTGTCTGCACCTGCATAAATGCAGCCATGTGTGTAAAGGTAGTATGTGCATGCAGTACCTGGAGAGGCCAGAAGGGGGTGTCAGATCCACTGGAACTGGAGCTACCGATGGTTGTTCAATCACTATGTGGGCGATGGAAACTGAACGGGGGCCCTCTGTGAGAGCAGTCAGCGCCCTTAACCACTGAGCCATCTCTCTAGGCTCTGCCTCCCATTTTTAAGGAGAGGCTCAGGGATTGTAGATATATGTTGCTGTGTCCAGCTGTGTGGGAGTTGGGGTTCTGAACTCAAGGCTTCTTACTGTGATAGCAAGTGGTCTATTTACTGAGCCAAGCCCCAGTCCTTTAACTGTATTGCATCTGTGTGTGTGTGTGTGTGTGTGTGTGTGTGTGTGTGTATGTATGTATGTCTTGTACAGGATCTATATGATGTATATGTGTCTGTTCAGTACACGCACATGAATGTGCAGCTGTGATCAACCTTGTGTATGTCCATGAGGAGCTCAGGGCAGGACATCAGGTGTTATCCTTGCTGCCTGAGTTCCCAGTGAGTCAGAACTCGCCATCTCAGCTAGGCCAGTGGACTCTTGGGACTGCCTGTCTATGCACCACAATGCCGGGGTTTCAGGCATCAACAGCGTAATGGCCTTTTTCAGGTGGGTGTTGGGGATTTGAACTTATATCTCCGTGGTTTCAAACTAGGTACTCTTATCCACTTAAACCATCTCTCCACCCTCTTCTCTGCAGTGTTTTTAAGTGAGTTGGTGGTGCTTGTGTAGAAACTGACATCTGTACATCCAAGCACCAGTTCTGAAGCCTAGAATAATTTTAAAAAGGGAGCTGGGCAGTGGTTGCACCTTTCGTTAGCCTCAGGAGGCAGGGTAATTTCTGAGTTTGAGGCCAGCCTGGTCTATGAGTGAATTTCAGGATGGCCAGAGCTACTGAGAGAAAATTTTTTCAACAAGCAAGGGAGAAGTCTGGGGAGGCAGCAAGATAGTTCTGTAGTTGGAGGATGGTGGTTCCAGAACCTGGGACCAGTTTCTGGGGATTATGGATGGGAGAAAGCTGCCTAGAGCTGTCCTTCTGACCTCCACACACACACACACACCACACACACACACACACACACACACACACACACACACCACACACACACACACACACATACACACACACACACACACACACACACACAGTCTTGAGTAGGGTTATTGTTTTGATGAGACACCATGACCAGCAATGGAAGATGGCTACTTCTTTTTGCTGTTAGCTGTTCATTGATGGAGTCGGTGGGGTGCTCAAGCAGGAGGGGTCTGGAGGGGCAGTGGTATCCATGCAGGTGATGGCCCTGCGCTTGCTCCTGGGCATGCCTCAGCTTGCCTGGGCTCTTCTTTTTTTGGGTGAGCTTGGAACTGCCTGCCTTTATTGTCACAGGACTACATGCCTGTTTGACGTGACCATATCCTATTTAGGTTTAACTTACTATTTGGTCATTTTTCCATCTATCACTAGGAAATGCCTCTGTAGATATATTTTAGAGTAGGTATTTTTTCAATTATGATCCTCTTTCCTGTGACTCTGTGTGTCAAGTCACACACATACTCATGTACACACACACAGCTCACCTGCACTCACACTCACACATGCTCACATTCATTCAGCACACACACTCATTATCTCCACACACTCATACCTCACACACACATGTCTCACATTCATACACCCACACACACCATACACCACACACTCACACTGACATGCCTCACACAAAACTCATGCACCTGTATACTCCACACACAAACACATTCAGCCATTGACCATACCTCACTCCTTTTATTGCTCACGCACATACTCTTGGATTCATACACCTCACACACTTTACACACATGCTCACACAGACACACATTTATACACTGTTACTCATACACTCCACACATATACACTCTCTTTCACACAAACTTGTTCCTCACCTCATACACTTATACACTCACACCTCATACCTCCACAGACACACACATGCTACACTCCTTCACTTCATACACACCTTACACCTTAAGGTTGCGCTTATTGTATGACACTTACATTCATATACTCATTCCTACACACACATACACACTTTATACACTCACACACTCATACACACTCACACACTCACACACACACACACACACACACAGAGGGTTGGTGCTACTGTGTTCTCTG
>NC_046169.1:2237786-2268218 GCF_011064425.1 Rattus rattus
TAGAAGTTAATGTATTGTCGAGTGCAGTTACCAAAGACAGAAGAGGGCGCTGACCTGAACTGGAGCACACTTGGCCAAGTGTGTGCCAGGAACTGGAGGGGGGTGGCGCCTGCAGGAGACACTGCTCGCCTCAAACTTTTTAAGCGCTCTTTGAACCTCGAGTCTTCAAGAGAATTTTTACAACCCCGTTTATCAGAGAGACTGCCTATAATTTTTCTGTTGTCAGTGCAGCTGTCTGGTTTTTAGTATCACGGTTAATGCCGGCATCATAAAAAAAAAATTGGGAATGTGTTCATTTTTCTCTTTTATTGAATAATTGTATAAGCATTGGTATTCTTTCTCTGAAGGTCTTGTAGAATTCGGCACCTGGACTTTTATAGTTAGATTTTCAGTCCTCCCAGGTTTGCCCCCCACCTTTGTGATCTCTCCCTCCCAAAAAAGAGAGAAGAAATTTCAAATTGCATTGCCTATGTAGCTATGGAACATGGTCGAGATCGCCCTTGAAGAAAATCGCGTTCTCTAGCATGCACTGGCTGGAAGCCACCAGTCAGGAGAGCTAGCCTCTGCATCCCCATGACAGTTGTTAAGAGGTTTTCAGTGGCTTGTTCCAGGGGCTGTTAATGGCTACGGGCTTGTCGGGTGGGGGGAGTGGGGGTGGAGTTGTCAGTTTTATGTCCCTTTCTCTCCACGGAGAGTCTGCAGTCATTGATGCCACAGCAAAACTAGCTTCTTTGCCCTTTACAGTCAGCCAGAGCACTCGCCACTCACGGACTTCCGCATGGCTTCTGGCGATAGCATGGACCACAGACATCCACGCTGTCTCTGGTGGCAGTGCAGATCTTGGACATCTGCTGGGCCCTCTGCCACAACAAGAACCACGGACAGCATCATAGCTCTCAGCAGCAGCACAGACCAATGACATCAACAAGACTTCAGGGGCAGCACAGACCAGACACAATGGCAGCATGACTTTCAGTGGTGACAGGTACCACATTAATACATCCCCAGCTGCAGGATCTTACGGTCCAGGCCCTGTGGGGCAGCAGTGGGTCAACATACGCGGCGCATTTTTACTAGCTGAGGAAATGGAACGTCTAGGTTTTTGTTTTTGCTTTTGCTTTTGTTGCCTGTTAATTCCATGTTGTTAGTCTGTTCCTTTTTGATTGGGGAACGATTATTAATATATGGTTATTGAAAAGTGCATGCATTATTTTCTGTCATTACATTGAGTTTTAGTGGTTGGTGTTTTCATTTTCTGAAACTGGGTCTCATGTGTTCCCGACTGCCTTAAACTCCCTATACAGGCAAAGCTGGTCTTGAACTGATCTTCCTGCCTCTGTCTTCCTCAGGGCTAAGATTCTGGGGTGCACCACCATATCCAGATCTAGTTCATACACTCTTAACAATAAATGTTTATGGTTTTAGCTTTAAAAGTTTTTAAAGTTACTTATTGTTATGGATATAACTGTCTGCACCTGCATAAATGCAGCCATGTGTGTAAAGGTAGTATGTGCATGCAGTACCTGGAGAGGCCAGAAGGGGGTGTCAGATCCACTGGAACTGGAGCTACCGATGGTTGTTCAATCACTATGTGGGCGATGGAAACTGAACGGGGGCCCTCTGTGAGAGCAGTCAGCGCCCTTAACCACTGAGCCATCTCTCTAGGCTCTGCCTCCCATTTTTAAGGAGAGGCTCAGGGATTGTAGATATATGTTGCTGTGTCCAGCTGTGTGGGAGTTGGTTCTGAACCAAGGTTTTACTGTGATAGCAAGTGGTCTATTTATCGAGCCAGCCCAGTCCTTTAACTGTATTGCATCTGTGTGTGTGTGTGTGTGTGTGTGTGTGTGTATGTAAGGTATGTATGTCTTGTACAGATCTATATGATGTATATGTGTCTGTTCAGTACACGCACATGAATGTGCAGCTGTGATCAACCTTTGTGTATGTCCATGAGAGCCCAGGCAGGACATCAGGCAAGTTATCCTGTTGCCTGAGTTCAGTGAGCTTTTAAACCTGCCATCTCAGCTAGGCCAGTGGACCTTGGGACTGCCTGTCCATGCACCACAATGCCGGGGTTTGTGCATCAACATGAATGGCCTTTTTTCAGGTGGGTGGGGATTTGAACTTATATCTCCATGGTTTCAAAGCAGGCACCTTTATCCACTTGAACCATCTCCCACCCCCTTCTCTCTGCAGTGTTTTTTTTTTTTTCAGAGCTTGGGACTGAACCCAGGGCCTTGTAGGCTGCATAGGCAAGGCTCCACCACTGAGCTAAATCCCAACCCTCTGCAGTGTTTTTAATGAGTTGGTGGTGCTGTAGAAACTGACATCTGTACATCCAAGCACCAAATTCTGAAGCCAGAATACCTTAAAAGGGAGTTGGGCAGTGGTGGCACACCTTTCAAGCTAGCCTCCCCAGGCAGAGGCAACCTCTGAGTTTGAGGCCAGCCTGGTCTACAGAGGAAGTTCAGGATGGCCAGAGCTACACAGAGAAAAATTCTTTTCAACAAGCAAGGGCAGAAGTCTGGGGAGGCAGCAAGATAGTTCCCAGTTGAAAGGGACAGGTAGTTCCAGAAACCTGAGGACCCGAGTTCCTTAGGACCCACATGATGGGAGAAAGCTGCCTAGAGCTGTCCTCTGACCTCCACAAAACACACACACACACACACACAGTCTTAGTTAGGGTTACTATTGCTGTGATGAGACACCATGACCACAGCAATTTGGGAAGATGGTTTTATTTGGCCTAGCTTGCACAGCACTGTTCGGCCATTGAAGGAGCCAGGCCGGTGCTCAAGCAGGCAGGTGGGTCTGGAGGCAGTGAGCCAGCGCAGTAGTCCATGCGGTGATGGCACGCTGGCTCCCGCATGGCCCATGCCTCAGCCTCGCCTGCTCTTCTCGGTGAGCTGGGAACCTAACTGCCCGCCTTTAGTCTCGCTATGGACTACATACCTATTTTGGACGCTGACCACATACCTGGCTTAGACTTTAACTACTATGCATGGCTGCGTTCTTTCCATCTATCACTAGGAAAATGCCCTATAGGCCCATATTTTAGAGGTATTTTCTCAATTAAGGATCCCTTCTTTCCTATGACTCTAGTAAGGGATGTCAAGTCACACACATACTCATGTACACACACGCACACACACGCCCACACCCACACACACACACACATGCTCCCACATTCATCACACTCACACTCATACACCTCACACACCCACACTCACACACATGCTCACACCATCTCATACACCCACACACACCATACACTCACACACACACACCTGCACATGCCTCACACACACCTCATACACCACACACACGCTCACACACAAACACACACACACCATGGTACCACACACACACCCAGACACATTCACCATACACACCACATACACACTCCACACCATACACACATGCTCACACACACCCCTTTATACACCCATACCATTACACTCACACTCACACACACACACACACACACACACACACACACAGAGTTACTATGCTACTGTGTTCTCTGCACTGGGCTGTTTCTCCACTTTCCATTCTCATTTTTCCCAGAAGGCCTTTCTTTTCTGCAGCCGCTTCATCTGAGGCATTTGTTTATATGCGTTCTCCTCTCTCATTAATCCAAGATCCTATCTCCACAGCCGTGGAATCAGCTTCCTCCTTTGAAGGGGAGGCCTGTGTTCTCTTTGATTTTGATGATGCTCAGCACAAGCTGCCCAATGCAAAGATCTGTTGACTGTGCCTTCTGCTCATATTTGAAAAGGTCCTTAAATGGGGGTGGCTAAGCAGTAGAGCGCTGGACTAGAATCTCCTAATCAGACTGGGGTCAGGATCAACAGCAGAACACCTGTGGGTACAGAGTCTCCATTATAGGGGCTGATTCCGCCCAGTACTGTTTTTAAGAAAAAACAGTAATAAAAAAGTCTTCACGGAGGGGCTAGATTTAAACAGTAGAGCACTGCTTCAGTGCTTGGAGGCCCTGGGTTCAGTCCCCAGCCCGAAAAAAAAAAAAGTCTTCACGGGCTGAGATGGCTCAGTGGTTAGAGCACTAACTGCTCTTCCAGAGGTCCTGAGTTCAATTCTACCAACCACAGGCTCAACCATCTGTAATGGATCCCATGCCCTTCTGGTGTGTCTGAAGATCGGTGACAGGTACTTGATATGAATACAATAAATCTTTAAAAGAAAAAAAGCTCAGGCCGCTTTACTGTGGGAGATAGTCGCCATTGACTGCAGGATCCTGGGCCACTCAAGCAGTCATTCCAATATGCAAGCCAAAATTTTAGGAAATGTTACTCATAGTTTACAAGGAGGTGCTTAACAAACATGGGGGGAAGATGATCTTTTGTTTTTTCAAGACAGGGTTTCTGTATCCCTGGCTGTCCTGAATTCACCCATAGACCAGGCTGAGTTTCAAACCTAGAGACCCGCCTGCCCTGTCTCCCAAGTGCTGGGATTAAAGTCGTCCCACCACCACCTGGCAAGATTTTAAACTCAGAATTTGATGAATGAAGACTTTTTCTTTCCGCCTCCATTCTCTGGGCCAAGCACAACTTCCAGGTCAAGGGTTTATTTTCGGAGATTTTTTTTCAGTGTCCAAACAGGGAGATCACCAAGTCCAATATTACAGAAAGGACATTAGGGAGAGGGTCACATCGCTCAATACCATGGGTTTCAGGCTGATATATTGGTACCCAGGACCTGAAGAAGAGAGAGGATGGGGCACAGAATTCCCAGGCCAGACTGGGCTGTGGCAGTGAAAAACCCTGTCTTGAGATACAAAAAACAAAGCAAGACAGTGGAGGCACACCTTTAATCCCAGCACTCAGAAGGCAGAGGCAGGTAGATTTCTGTGAGTTTGGGGCCAGCCTGGTCTACATACTGGACAGCCAGAGGCACACAGAGAGACCCTGTCTTGAAAAACAAGTAAGCGTGCAAACACAGTCACGTCTCCTCACTCCTATTAATAGACTGAGGTTGAGAGAGTGCAGATGGTTTGCAAAAATACACTGATGGTACTTGCGAGGCAGAGGCAGGCAGATCTCTGAGTTCGGAGCCAGCCTGGTCTACATACTGGACAGCCAGGGACACACAGAGAAACCCTGTCTTGAAACACCTCTCCCCCCAAACAAAACATTGCTAGCCAATCACACCTTTAATCCCAGGGCCTGGGGAAGTAGGCACAGTCAAATTTCCATGAATTCTAGGCCAGCTAGGGCTATGTACTGAGACCTATGTCAAAAATAAAACGCATCTGTAAAAACCTGGCATGGTTCTAAACACCTTTAAGCCTAGCACTCAAAGTATGGAAACGGGAGGTACAGAATTCAGGTTTGGCCTGGAGATGTGGCTCAGTAGAGTACCTTTCTGAGCATCAGGAGGGCCTGAGTTCCGTTGGCTGCACTCTATAAACCAGAAGTTGAGGTGCTATACAATCCCAGCACTCCAACAGTACAGGCAGGGGGACCAGAACGTCCGCGTCATCCTCGGCTATGTAATTTGAGGCCAGCCTAGGCTATGTGAGAACCGACCTGAAAACAAAATGTTAGAGACCTTGCTAAGATTGTTCCCTCTGCCCAAAGGGTCTAGCACAGGGTTCACCCCTCTTTTCCTTCTTCCATTCATTCTGTGCTTAGATTACGAGACAAAGAAGCATTTGTGGTCAAGAGTTACAGATGCAAACTGGTTTAGCAGGGTCCTTTAAAAGGGTGGTGTTCACCTTTCGTACGTGGTCTGGGTACCCGTGTTAGTCACCCTCTGGCTGGGCGCCCGTGTGCTGGGGTGACTGGCAGGCTAACAAAGACAGGAAGCGAGAGGAGCTTGGCAGTTGCCTTCCAGTGTGGAAAGTGAACTGGGACAACTCTGACCTCGCATCTGCCCCTGAGTGTGTCATAGCACATAGACATGCCGTTCTCATGGTGCGCCGTGGATAACAGCTGACTCCGTGTGGCGGTACGTGACATTCCAGGCGCTCTAGGGGAAGCAGCATGACCTGAAGCCCTGCGTTTCTGCCCGGGCTCTTTTCTCCAGCTGTCCAAACCCAGCGAAATCCTGGGGTTCCTGTGTTCACCTTACTGGTCAGCTCTTTCTGTCCTTCCATTTACTTTTCTGATTGTCATCTGTAGAGTAAGAGACTCAAAGGTTAGACTCAAAGTATTTACTCTCAAGCTAGGCATGGCCTGTTCCAAGAACCTAGGGAGACTGAGGCAGGCAGCTATCCCATTTGAAAACCAGGCGACTACATCCTAAGAGCCAACTAAAACTAAAATTAATAAAACTTAAGAACAAAATAAATCAAGGCATCCAAATCTGAACAGCAAGCCGGGCGGTTGGTAGAATCCCGGTCCTCAGGAGGCGGAGGCAGGAAGAACAAGACAAGTTCAGCCACAGTCTTGGGGACAAAGTGAGTTTAAGATACTGTCTCAAAAAAGAGAACAGGTTCACCCTTAGTCAGTGTCCTGTTACTGTAATAGAATCCTCAAAGCTGAATAACTTTGTAAGAAAAAGGACTTATTTAGCCTATGAGTCTGAAGGTTCATGGACCCACACCTGGGGAAGGCCTCCTTGCTGGTGAAATCCCAAGGGGACAAGAGAGCATCATATGGCAAGAGACATCGTAAGTGTTAGTCCCAACTTCCTTATAGAGCCACCAGGATTCAACCAGGAGTGCTCCACCCAGGTGATCTAATCGTACCTTAGTCACTTTCTCCAAAGTCCCACCTCTAAATCACTTGCATAACTTTCCACCTCTGAATACTTTTACAGTGGGTAGGTAGGGCTAAGCCCAGAGGGAACCCCTTGGCAGACACACCCTGACCGAGACATGACTCTTTTTCCCGGCATCTCAGACAGACTGGCGCTGAGGATAAAGCTTAAAGGGGCTGATCCTCCAGTACTTGTGAACTTGGTCGGTGGTGCATGGTTGTAATTCAGCCATCAGTCCAAGGATGATGGAATTGTGAGGGTCAGGAGTTTGGCAAGGTCATCTCAGCTGCTACGTTGTTCCAGGCTACCAGGTAGGCCCTCCTGGCTCAAAAAACATCCAAAACTAGGGATTTTAGGAGATGAAATGAGTGACTAGTGTTTACCAGGCACAGGTGCACCTAACCAAGTTCAGATCCTTTGGAACCAAGTGTGAAATGCCTGGTTAGTGGTGGCTCCGTTCATAATCTCCAAGCTTGGGTGATTGAAGTGACAGGAGATCCCAGTGAGACTAGATCTATCGACAAGCTCTGGGTTTGATTGAGAGACACTGCCTCAATGAATGAAGTAGAAAAGTTATTAAGAATGATGCTAGGCATCCACATTGGACCTCCACATGAATGTACACATGTGCATATGTGCACACACGCACCAACATGTGTGCCCACATACATGCAAACATGCATACACATACCACATGTAAAATGTAAAAAGAAAAAACCAAACCATCTCATATTGAGCCAGATTCAAGGATCAATAGTAATCAATAGTGTCCTCGAGGCTTCAAGATAAGACACTGAAAGGCTAGGAATGGGGAGAAATGTTTATCTGTGGTTGGACCTCCAAAACAAGCAAGAAAAATAACTTTTGGGAAACAAAAGAAAGTCCGATGTGTTGGTTGCATGGTGGTGATCTCAGCTGGTGTCATGGAATCAGGTACACTCCTGGGGCTGACTGATCAGGTCACGTGAGACCCTGACTCAGTTGGTCAATAGATTTTATTTTTTACAAAGCCTAACCAAGAGGCTGGAGAGATGGAGAGGTGGCTCAGCAGTTAAGATAACTGGCTGCTCTTCCAGAGGACCCAGGTTCAATTCCCAGCACCCACATAGCGGCCCATAACTGTAACTCCAAGATTTGAAGCCCTCACACAGACAAATACGCAGGCAAAACCCCAGTGCACATAAAAATAAAATAAATTATTAAAAAAAAACCCCTAACCAGACAAAAACGTATTTCATAAGTAGGATATAGTGATGTGTGCCTGGAATCTCAGCTCAGGAAACCAAGGCAGAACTATTGTAGAATTATTTTGGAGGCAGGGTTACTATACCTTCTTTAGCTGCTAAATATCTTCAGGGGTTTTCTGCCCTATTGTAACCCATTTAGCTCCCGAGTAATAACACAGAAATGCCAGATTTTAAGAAGCTGGTGGAACTATGCTGGGCAGATTCTGAGCTAGTCTGTTAATACCAGATAAATGCCCAGTCGCGTGCCAATTTGTCCTGCCTGGGCTGTTTCTGTGGTAGCCTTCTGTCTTCAGGGTGAGCTTCCCTTGACCACATGCTCATGGTCCATCCTGCCTAATGGTGACCTCCCCCTCCTCTTTCCCTCCTGGTCTCTCTCAGCTCCCTCACTCCAGTCCCACCTTCCTATCCTCTCTGCCCAGTTACAGGCTCTAGCCTTTTATTGACCAATCGGAGATTATTGGGAACCGTTCTTTACAGCACATTGGTCAATGCAACGCCCAAGTCCACAATGCAACCCAATCTTGGGGCCCAGAACTCAGCATCTGAATACCCAGGGCACAAGACAGGACCTAACACAGGAGGATTCCTGAGCATTTGGGGCCAGCCTGAGCTACATAGTGAGTTTTAGCCCAGCCTGAGCTGCAGAGTGACAGACCCTGTCTCAAAAAATAAGAAGAGGAGAAAGAAGAGGAAGGAGTCAGGAGAAGTAGAAGAAGAAGCAAGAAGGACGCCGGGGAACTCAGGGCTCCAGATGTGAAGCAACCCAAGACAGGACCATATTGATCTTGATTCTAAAATGACGAACCCGGAGAACCAAGAGACACACCAAGGAAGTTGACGATGACGACTTTGGTGATGACCACATGAGCTGTTCCTGGTGTTGCTAGAGCTCAGCTGATAGGATGACGAGGTTGTGGCCCCAGGGGAGAGGGAGCAGAGGGCAAGAACCGGGTCCCAGTCTGTCAGGAAGAATAGGCAAATGGCAAGCCAGAAGAGAGGGAGCAAGAGGTAAAAAAGCTGTAAAATGGAGGGAGGGAAGAGGATGTCTTTGTTGCCTGATGCTTCCATCCTTCACAGTGAGTAGATGACAGAATTTTAAATTGGTGAATCAAAACATAGAAAGGGGGGGGGACTGGAGAGATGGCTCAGCGGTTAAGAGCACTGACTGCTCTTTCAGAGGTCCTGAGTCCAAATCCTAGTGCAACTACATGGTGGCTCACAACCATCTGTACGGGATCTGATGCCTTCTTCTGGTGTGTCTCTGAGGACAGCTTACAGTGTGCTCACATATACATAAATAAGACTTAAAAAACAAGAAAAGGAGGGGCTGAGAGATGACCATTTGGTAAGATGCCTGCTGCATACAAAGAGAACCTGAGTTCGAATTCCCAACACCCTGTAAAAGAAAGGGCATAACATTGCTGTAGGTATCCCTCAGTACTGGGGGAGCCAAACAGGCAGGCCTGTGTGCAGTACACCATCAGTGGGTTGCTGAGCTCAGCAAGTCCTGTAAACATCCAGACCTTCCTTTGATTCTCTTGTTGTGTAGTCTCCCCCACCCACTGGTGCTGGGACTGAACCCAGGGCCTTTGCTTGCTAAACAATCTTGATTGATTTCCAACCCCCCTCCCCATTCCTCCTTTCATTCTGGAATCTCAGTCACTCAAACCTGCCTTTCCCTATTTTATTTTATTTTATTTTATTTTTATTTTTTTGCCTTAAACCTGGAGACATAATGCAAACTCTCTTGGAAAAAGCTAGCAAGTACCAGAATTTCTCTCCTGAAAAACACACAGAGAGCTGGGGCTGGAGGGATGGCTCAGCGGTTCAGAGAGCTCGATGTTCTTTCAGAGGTCCAGCATTTCCTTCCCAGGACCAGTGCAGCCACGGTTCACAACTACCTGTAACTCATAGCCCAGGCCTCCGCTAGCAGGCTGTTAATACACGGGATACATTAATTCCGACGCATAAATGAAAAACTTAAAAACACATAGAACTTAAAGTACCCAGTGGAGCCTCAGAAGTAGCACTTGAGTAATCTCCATGCATCGTGTAGGGGGATGGGTGGTTAACACTGAGAACTCTTGGAATCTAGAGTTACCTAAGAGAGAGTTTCTAGATTGGCTTAAGAGCTAGGAAGGTCTGCTCTAGACGTAGCCGGCAGCACCCCATTGGCTGGGCTCCGAGCTGAGCGGAAGCAGCTGACTTCATCCCTCTCCGCCTCCTGACTGCGGCTGCAATGTGACCAGGTGCCTCATGCTCTCCCACTATGCTCTCCCACCATGCGGTCTCCACCTCAGCAGACTGTGCCTTCAAACTGAGCCAGAATAAACCTGTCCTTCCTCCTGTACCTTTTTTTTTCAGGTATTTTTATCACAGCAGTGACAAACATATGTAGAGGGTGCACTCTGAGATGCACGTGGTACCCATGGCTCAGGGGTGTGTTCTGCTTGCTGTCCCCGAGGTCACAGATGATTCCCCTAGACTCCGTCATCCAAACAGGAACAACAGCAGCGCACGCAAGGTAGCACTCCATCTGGAAGTGGTGACACACGCCTGTCTTCCCAGCACTGCAGAGTCGCTGAGACAGGGTAAACTAGAGCTCTAGTCTAGCCTGGGCTATCTAGTGAGTTCAAGGCCAGCCTAAGCCATGCAACTTAGTACCTGGCAGCTCATTGGTAAAGCACTAATCTAGCGTGCATGATACTGAGTTTACTTGATAGCATTGCAAAGTCCCAAGTAGCCCAGGTTAGCCTCAACATCACTATAAAATTGAGGGTGGCTTTGAGTTCTACTCTTCTGCTTCCGACTTCCAAGTGCTGGCATTCCGGATGTGAGTCTGTATGCCTGGCTTACAGTTTCTCTGTGCATATGTGTGTAATATCTGCATGTGTGCACTTGCATGTGTGTGGGTGCAGTGTCCGGTGCACGTGCGTGTGGAGCTCAGAAGTCAATGTCAGTGTCTTCCGCTATCACTGTCTAAACCTGGAGGTTAGTGATTCAGCTTCTTGCTGGCCATCCAGCCTTGGGTCCTCCAAAGGGCTCACCTTGTATGTTTGAAGACCTGGGTCCCATCCCCAGCAGACGAAGCTTGATGCCATCCCACCAACCGAACCATGTCCGCAGCTCTCGAGCTGCCCATGGTTTTGGTCCATGTGTTGTAAACCCTCCAGTGATCTATTGATTCACATGCTAGGAGCTGAGTCCTCACTCTCAGCATCCAGAACTTTGCTGGAAAACCAAAGTTGGCTTGGTGTGACGCTGAGCAACGGATCAGAGAACCCAGGGGGCTGAGGCAGGAGGATCAGTCAAGACCGTTGTTATCAGTGACTCGTCTGGTGTTTAGACAAACGTCATGATCAAGGCAACTCATAGAGGACAGTTTGGTTTATTTGGGCTTACAGTTTTAGAGGGATGCGAGTCTATCACGGTGGGGAAGTGGCAGGCACAGTGGCTGTGGTTGTTTGGATATGCTTGGTCCGATATTAGGAGGTGTGGCCTTGTTGGAGGAGGTGTGCCTAGTTGGAGGAGGTGTGGCCTTTGTTGGAGGAGGTGTGGCCTTGTTGGAGGAGGTGGGGTTTTGTTGGGGAGGTGGGGCCTGTTGGAGGAGGTGGGCTTGCTGGAGGGTGGCCTTGTTGGGGAGGTGTGTCACTGGGTAAAGTGGGCTTAGAAGGCCTAGTGCTCAAGTTCCACCCCATTGCAGAAGGAGACTTTCTCCTGATGCCTTTTGATCAAGACGCAGCAAAACTCTTGCCCTTTCCAGCAGCACCATGCTTCCTGCCAAGGAAGTGATAATGGACTGAAACTCCTGAACCTGTAAGCCAGACCCAACTAATTGTTGTCCTTTATAAGAGTTGCTCTTGGTCAGTGTTCCTTCAGAGCAGTAAAACCCCAAATGTCAAAGACAGGTATGGGGAAAATAGTAAGGCAAGTTCTGATCTTGAAACCATATGCACAGAACAGAGAGCAAACTGGAGAGAGGTTTGAGTTTTTTAAACCTTCATACCTTCTCTCCAGCCTCACAGCCATGTTCTAATCTTCTGGCCATCTCCCAGCCCTCTGAGAGATGTTTCTTTATGTTCACTCCCTGTCAGCCGGGTTGCTTGCTCTGCTTTTTGACCTGCTGTTGACTTTTATTTAGCCCTTGTTTATAGAAAGCCTTCCTGGATTAAGTGTGTGGCAGGCTGAGGTGTACCACAACAAGAAACAGGTTTTTTCCAGCTCACAATCTCAGGGTTCACAATGTGGTCAAATATCCTGCAACATGGAGGCCATAGAGGAATGATGCTTATTGGCTTGTTCCTCATGACAGGCTCAGCCTGCCTCTTTATAGCCACCAGGACAGCTAGGGGTGGGGCCTAGTGAGCTGGGCCCTCCCACATCCATCAAACAACATCCCACAGGCCAATCTTCTGACACAACCTAGGTTGTTGTGTCAAGTTGATATAAACTAGCCAGTACAGGCTGGAGGGATGGCTCAGAGGTTAAGAGCACCGTCTGCTCTTCCAGAGGTCCTGAGTTCAATTCCCAGCAACCACATGGTGGCTCATAGCCATCTGTAATGGGATCTGACGCCCTCTTCCGGTGTGTCTGAAGAGAGCAACAGTGTGTACTTGCCTACATGAAATAAATAAGTCATTAAAAAAAAAAACAGTGAAGAAGAAAAGGGAAGCAATGTTATTAATAGTTGTGTGTAAAAACGATACAACCATATTTTCTAAAATGTTTTTGATGTTTTGAAAACATTGTGATTGTATTTATCTTTCTGGGCGTATATATGTGTGGGTATGCAAGTGCCAAGGCCTGTGTGTGGAGGTCAGAGGACAACTTTAAGGAGGTGCTTCTCTCCTTCCACCATGGTGGGTCTTAAGGATTGAATTGAGGTCGTCCTAGTGAACTTGGGGGCAAGCACTTTTACCTGCTTAACCATCTCATGGGCCCCCAAACTGAAACTTAGAACCAGGTCAGAGACTAAGACCCATTCACTTAGGGCAGTGATCCATCTTCCTAACACTGCGACCCTTTAATTCAGTTCCTCATGCTGTGGAGACCCCCAACCAAAACATTATTTTCACTGCTACTTCACGGCTGTAATTTTGCTACTGTTAGGAATCGTCATGTAAATGTCTGTGTTTTCCGGTGGTCTTAAGGCAACCCCTGCCTTAGGGAGATCCCAGGGTAGAAGGCTGATTTAGGGTTAGAGGGATGGAGAGAGGGCCAGAGTCAGTTCTCACGCTATCTTGTGATGATGCACATCAGGGCAAGAAGATGAAACTGGATTAGACGTATCTACCTTTAAAAAATATTGCGTTCCCTAGGCGGAAAGAGCGGCGGTAATTAGCTCACATCCTGCCCTTGCACATAGATGCTATTAAACCCCAAATTCACTTAATTTGTTTATATGCATGCCTTTAGGTAAGGAGGCACAGGTCCCAGTCCTTCTGGGGACTGGGGAATCGGTCACGTTTGTCTGTATTTGTTTCTACTTTTGCATCATAGGGGTAAGATTAGTTTCAGACCGTAGTAGGAACATGGGTTGGCAGGGCTTGGCGGTGGCTTCCTGACATCCTGAAGGCAGGAGGATCAAAGTTTGATGTCATCCTTGGCTACATAGCAAATTCAGGGCCAGCCTGTGCTACTTGAGGCTATCTTTAAACAAACACCCAACATTCAGTGAAAGCTCACGTGTTGATAATGTTTAGTTTAAGGGGTCGTTTAGGAAGAGGTCCCAGAGGTCTCTTAGAAATAACAGGATAGGGGTTGGGGATTTAGCTCAGTGGTAGAGCGCTTGCCTAGCAAGCGCAAGGCCCTGGGTTCGGTCCTCAGCTGGGGGTGGGGGGGAGAAAGAAATGCCTAAGAAAGAAAGAAAATGCCTAAGAAAAAAAGTGAATTTGGAGTCATAGAAGACTGTTTGGTCTGAGCCAAAGTCCCTAATGAGCTTTGCAGCCCGAGTGTGGAAGGGCTGAGGATGTGCGAATCAGTGGATAGGAGCTTGCCTGGCAAGCCGGGAACTCAAGGGCCTCGCCCTCCAGCAGGTACAGAAACAGGATGTCAAGTGTGGCCTCTTGCATTTCACACACTGGAGTGAAACGGAGACAGGAGAGGATTACACAGCTGCTGCCCGCGCCTTGGGCGCCATACCGTCAGCCTCTAGGCCAGTCTGGGCTACAGGACCTTGGTCCTGCAAGACACTGCTGGGCTGGGGAGGGCTCATTGAAAGTGTCATGCCTCAGGCATGCCTGAGGACCTGAGCTGGTCCCCAGGCACCAGAAGCCAACACTGGGTGTGGCATCCCACATCTGCATCCCAGGGCTGGGAGGGGGAGATAAGGATGTTTAGCTGGCTAAGCAGCAGTTAGGGTGAATCGTGAGTTTCAGCCCAGTGAGGCAGCTGTCTCGGAATTGAGGGAGGAGGATCGTGGAAACACCAATAATGTCTCACCAGCAGCTCTAGATGTAGAGTACACATGCCCAGGAAGCAGCTGCACACAGCACACACACACAGCCAGCATGAGGGGACAGGCCTCTTTGAGCAGCAGCCAGAGCGAGCACTGTTGGAGCTCTCCAACTAGCGTGGCTGACAGCGTGGCAGTTAATGGGCAGAGGTGAAATGGATCTCTGTGTAGCCTCCAAGAGGCACACACTCAGTGACCTCAGGGGTTGGACATCCAGGCAAGGAAGGTCCAGACTTCTTAGGCAGGGTAACAAAAACAAAGAGAGTGATCCAAGAGTCCAGGGTCTGGCTGGGAGGACCCAGGAGGAAGGGAAGCTGGGAGCCGAGGCAGGAGAGAGGTGTGGGGAGGAGAGACTGAGGCAGAGGAAAGACCCAGGGGTGGGGTTCAGGGTGGGCTGGTAAGGTGGGGGGTAGAGGAATGAACAAGAGAGAATGAAGAGAGGTAAGAAGGACAGAGGAAAGGGGGGAGAGAGCTAGGACAGGGAAGAGGAAGCCTGTCAGGAGGGGAGAGCTAGGAAAAGAAATTGAGGGTTCACATTTGCTCAGCAGGACGCTTGCTAGAAGCCAAGGTCCCCGGCCTCAGCCCAGTTCAAAAAGAACCAAAAAAAAAAAAAAAAGAATGAGAGGTGTGTAGTGAGTGTGTGTGTGTGTGTGTGCATGAGAGAGACATACAAAACAAAGAGCAAGGACAACCTTAGTTTTGCTTAACTGTTTATCCTCCATCCCTTTTTTTTCTTGAGGCAGTCCTCAGCCAGCACGGGACTCTGACCATAGTAGGGAGGCTCACTGACCCGTAGCTCTGTAAAGCTCCTTCTGTCTTTGCCTTTCCCAGGGATGCATCACTCAAACTCACCAGTAAGCACCTGGTCCTCGGCTGGGGGAGATGCTGCAACTGTAACAAGCACATGTTGCTTTCTTCCAGAGGACCTAAGTTCAGTTCCTAGCACCCACGTGGTGTATAGCACACCGCTCACCCCAGATCCAGCACGATACAAACACGAGCAAAGCAACGCTACCTGTAGATCTACAGGACTCACTCTGCAAAGGCCTCACAAAACGTAGCTTCGAGCAATGCACTACCACCTTACCAATGGAAGCTACTTCCTCCCTAAGGCACCAATCAAACACTCTTAAATAATAGATTTATTCCCCACCCAGGGTCTTGCCAGTGACAACTGCACAGAACAAACAGAGATAGAGTCTGGATTAATCGCTGTCTATAACCATCCTATTCTTAGATAGTTTCCCACCATTATTCAAAAGTCTGGGCTGTGACAGGCTCATAAAAACCAAACTGCCTAGACAGGACAGGCATGGTCATGTAATACCTGAACTCAGGAAGCTAGAGTAGGGACATCATAAGCTTTTCAGGTCAGCCTTAGCTACAGATTTGAGCCCTGGCTCCAAAGAGAGGGGTGAACAGGGCATTGCTTTTAGCTATTTACATCTGCTCAACCTGAAAACTTTTTCTTTTTCTTTTCTTTTCCCTTTTTTTCTTTCTTTTCCTTTTCTTTTTTCTTTTTCTTTTCCTTTTTTCTTTTTCTTTTTTCATTGTCAAGAAAGCAGGTGCATGCACACAAATGGACGGATTTTATTTGATCGGAAGCGGCATGCACCGCAGGGGCTCACCACCACCCTCCCACCCAGCACGGGAAGAGGTCTCAAAACTCAGTGGAACCCTGGGAGAGCAAGAGCGCCTGACGTCCACAGACCCCGAGGACCACACACGAGAAGGGCGGCTGGTCAGGGCGCCTGGAGGACAGCTAGCCGCACCCCTGACTTCCACACACCACCCGGCAAGGAATGGGAAGGAGAGACGAAGGGCCCCCTGGCAGAACGAGAAGAACGGTATTCTACATGAATGAACGTCCTTCTCGCCTGAAGGGCTTAGGCCCCGCCCAAAGAGAACGAAAGGCACCACATCGATCCAAGAAAAAATCTTTTTTTTTTTGAAGTAGACTAGTCTCTTACATGATCCACTACAGATTCACTATGCATTTCTTAATTATCTCTGTAAGGGGAGGTTCTAATACTCAGGTCTAGTTCCCTAAGTGGTTCTTGATTTGTCAATAAAGAAGGCCAGGAGCCAATTGCTGGGCAGAAGGTACAGATGGGACTTCCGGGTCCCGAGAGGAAAAGGAGATGCAGGGAAGGAGTGAATGCTCTGGAGGAACGAGGACATAGCAATCATTAAGGCCTCCCTGAGACAGAAGCTATGGCCATGGCCTCCTACAGGCTGGTGGGCAAAAATGTCATTGGTAGGGGGCTATTGGAACAAGCCACGCTTTAGGGGTGGAAGGAGAGACGGACATAATAAATTGGTAGCTGCATCGGTTTCCATGTGTGAGATATTTGTGTCGTGCAATAGAGCCAGCGTAACAAGTGCCGGGTAACAAGGCTGGAGGTGCTGTATCGCAGACTCAGTCGAAGCATTTGTGCCAGCTGATCCAGTTAGCCAATACGAAGGCATAGCCAGGGGAAATACAGGGGAGGGCAGCACATACGTTTCTACCACTACTTACTCAATGAATCTCAGTCTGTAATAACAGTTTTCGAAGGACTAGAACTTAACATTGCATTTTAAAGAATTACATAGGTACAATACCTTAAAACTTCGGTGCATAGTATGTTGTAGCAAACTATAACCCCAATTTTGCATCAATATACAAAGAGATCTATACCAATGTGACAAAATATAACCTTGATTTTGTATCCTTATACAAAAATATATACCAATGGTAGACTTTCGGCTAGGAGCAGCTCTAATAGTGTAAGAGTAGATTCAATAATCTATTGATTCCCATTATCCTATTATCCTATCCCCTTGGAGCCCTTTTCCCTCCCTAAGAAAAAAAGGATAGAGAAAGAGAAATCCCTGTCTAACTTCCCCCATACCTTTTGCTTTTTCCCATTCAAGACCGCCAAACCCTTGCAACCAACCCTTTAAACAAAGGACATCTAATAAACCCATTGAGGACCACAAAACAATCAACCCGGCCTTTCTTTTGGGAATGGGGCGCCGTTTTTTAAAGTCATTTCCTGCTGATTTTGACATAGTTTTTCTTTCTGGGGGTCACAAGTGTCTTTTATAAAGTGGAGCTAACATTTGTTGTCCAGTCTCTAAATGCAGGTTTAACTAGGTCCTGATTGGAATAGTCTTAGCACCGACTGCTCTTCCAGAGGTCCTGAGTTCAATTCCTGTAGCAAACCACATGGTAGCTCACAACCATCTGTAATGAGATTCATGCCCCTTCTGGTGTATCGAAGATCAAGACAGTGTATTCACATAAATAAATAAATAAATAAATCTTAAAAAAAGAAATAGGTCTGAAGTATTGAAGTTGTCCTGGAAGCACATTTTGAGGAAACAGAAACTGAGGCAGTCTGAGTCTGGATCAAGCAGGCTGCTGGAATAAATATGTCTCAGTATTCCAGTATTATCCTGGATGATGAATCTTGTCAAGGCCACCTCCCTTCCACTGTCATTTTGTTCTGTAAACATATAAGCCCTCACAAGTAACATACACATCTGTAATAACATGTATAGAATGGACAAGGTACACAGGTTGTTAAGAGGAGGATTTTTGTTTTGAGCAAGTGAAGATATCTGTCTTCTTTCAGCTGGTTTGACCCGTAAGTACCAAACCATAATATAATCATCTATACAACAGAAGAAATGGCACATATTACCAAGTCAAGAGAATCCTTGTAGCCTATAAGATAATTATTTATTATGTATGACATAGAGTCCAGGGAGTTCTGGAGCTGTTCTGTAGAGGAATCGGGCTTATGTATTACCCATCTTGGTGGTCCCATGATTTTTTTTCTTCCCTGTAGCCAAGACTCTCAGGGGTCTCCCCTGTCATATCTGATTCCAAATTGGAAGGAATCCACAATTTTTCTTCTCCTGTGGAAACATACAAGAGCCTCTTCCCCAGCACAACACATTTCCTGCCTTCCATTTCTGAGGTAGGACATCCTTAAAATAAACAAGATGATTTAATTCAGCAGTTTTTTTTTTCCGTGACCCAGTGTCTCTCAGCTACAGTTCCGTTTGTTTCCTCAATCAGCATCCAAGAAATTTAAAGTCAATGAAGCGTTATGTAATCTATGTGTGGGGGGCTTTCATTACTCTCCTGTTAAACATCAAAGGTACAGTTGGATCTTTCTACAACTGCCTGTCCTGTAGGATGGTGGGGCATACCCATAATATCATTTATATCATAATAATAAGGAATTGTTCATTTAACTAGAGACACATGCTGGAGTACTGCCAGCCTTAATTTGCACAGGCACTCCTGTAGCTGCCATAACCTCTAAGAAATGTGCGATCACAGAATCAACCTTTTCAGAACTTAAAGCAAATGCCCATTGGAATCCTGAGTCTGGGTCTATAGTGTGGCACACACATTTCAGTTTACCAAACCCTGTAAAATGAAACATTCATTTGCCAAACTCTATTTTGGGGCACCTTTTAGGATTACTTCCTGTGGGTAATGGAATTTGGTTATGTAAAGAACCAAAGTATGACATGTCCCTGTAATTTCCCTGCTTGTTGCCAAGTGATAGAACACTCTTTAAACCTTTGCTGTTAACATGGTGGGGTCTTTTTTATTATTATTATTAAATTCTGAAGCTTCCAGCACATTTCCTACCAATAGCTGATCGATTTCATCGTTACGTTGTACTAGAGGGCCTGGTAGACCCATATGGGATCTGATACGGGTTATATATAACGGACGATTTCTATTTCCGATTATTTGTTGTAGTTGAAGAAATAGTGAAGTTAATTTAGGATCATCCTGAATAAGTTCAGCAGTTTCTATATGCAAAGCAGTTGTTCCTGCACACTGAGAGTTGGTTAAAAGAGTTGGTTCTGGAAAATCTAACCCCACCATAGGAATTGCATATAACAGATTTTGAATTGAATCGTAAGGACTCTCAACCACCTTAGTTTTTCTGACTTATACCCTGCCTCCTGATTTATTTTGCATCAGTATAAAATGTGGGGGGCTGCAGAAATTGGAGTCCTTTTTATTATATCTGGGAGAACCCAATTAGTTCTTTTGATAAATTTTATGAAGTTGCTTGCCTTTGGGGGACTTGGTGTTAATCTCCCCCCAAATGATTGCAAGCTCTTTGCCAATGTTCATCTCTGCTGCCTAAAATGAGACAATCTCAGTACTAATAAAAGGTACCATAGTCTCTTTAGGATCTATTCCTGCTAATTGACAAAGTCCCGTTTTTCCTTTTAGGATCAACTTAGAAACCTTTTCTATATAGATTTTTAATTTTTTTTTACTCCGTGCACTTAGAATATCCACTGTGAGATATAATCTTCTGTCTGCATAAGAATTCCTGGGGGAGAATGAGTAGAAGGTAGGATAACTAAAATACAGGCCATCTTTAGGTCAATACAATCTACATGTGCATCTCATAGTTTCTTTTCTACCAGAGCCAATTCCTCTTCAGCCTCAGGTGATAAGTACTTAAATGGTCCAGGAAACTTAACACCTTGTAAGGCTTGAAATAAATTATGTTGCTCTTGAGTAGTTAATCCAATTTATGGCCATAGACAATTAGTACCTCCCAGAAATTTTTGAAAATCATTAAGAATTCTTACTTGCTGTCTGATTTTACTTTCTGTGGTCCAATCTTTGTAGACCTATCTTATATCCTAGATAATTGAGTCCCCTCTTTTTATTTTGTCAGGAGCAAGTTGTAATCAACAAGGCAAAATTCTCTTTAATTCACTAAATATTTTTCCTCAGGTATCCCTCTTTGAATCAGCCAGCAAAGTATCATCCATATATGAATAAATTATGGTATGAGGAGCTGCTCATAGTTGTTTCTAATGGCTGTTATACAAAATATTGGCATAAAGTAGGACAATTCAACATCCCTTGTGCCGAGACTTTCTAATGGCACCTTTTGCAGGACGACTTCTATTAAAAGTAGGTTCTGAGAAAGCAAACCTTTCCCTGTCATATTCATATAAAGGGATTGTGAAAAAGCAATCTTTTACAGCAGTCACTAGCAATAGGCCTTACTTAGGTAACAAGGTATCTAGGCCGCAAAAGAGCCTTTGAAGAATTTATTTGTTCTCAGATCCTCGCAATATCCTCAGGCATTTGCTGGGATTTTTTTAATGATAAATGGGAAGTCCAAGGGTTGTGGACCCTTTGTGTTGGAGACCCCACCTCAATCCCACTGTTTTGACTATGCCTGTAATGCTTTGATTAGAAGGCCATATATCCAAACGGATTGTGTTCCGCCACTTGGTAGTGCGCTTGGTGTTCTATCCAGTAGTTTCAAGCAAAGTTAAAGAGTCAGCCCTGCTATATCTTGCTTATGCACAGCTTGAACAGTATGTAACTGTCTTCAATGACATCCTTTCATTTCTTTATTAGAAACACCTCCCATACAGCCTATCTCTAAAGTGGGAGGAATGCTAATTCGTGTTTCCCACTGTTGCAATAGATCTCTTCCCCATAAGCTCATGATTACATCTCGCCACATATGACCTTAACCTTCTGTATTAGTCAGGGTGCTCTAGAGTCACAGAACGTATGGAATGTCTTTCTATATTGAAGGAATTTATTAAGATGACTTACAGTCTGTAGTCTAGCTCCCGGACAATGGTCAGCTGTGAATTGGAAGTCCAAAACTCAGGTAGTTGTTCAAGTCCCATAAGGCTTGTTTCAGCTGGTTTCTAGAAGCAGATTCTTAAAGATGCTGATAAGTAAATACAAGGTGAAGAAGAGCCAAATCTTCCTTCCCAGTGTCCGACATGTAGGTCTCAAGTAAAGTGTATTCATAAAGGTGCACATTATCCCGCAAGATGGATGGCTCAAGTGCAATTGGGTTGGTCAAGAAGCTGGCTGCTGAACCAGAGCAATGGCCGCCAGGCTTGGTCGCCACTTGTGGCTGGTCTGCCACTTGTGGCTACCACTTGCTCAGTTCCCCTTAACTCCATAAAATAATACAAGAAATTTGTAATTTATGAGCCAGATTTATAACAGTAAATCTCCAACCCCAAAATGTGTACACAAAGAACACAAAACTCAATTGATATAAATGCAAGCTGCACACCTAGATTGGGCAAATGTGCCCTACATTACTCTCTTTCCATCTATGAAATCCTTAGCTTCTTGTGGCTCATCCAGGCCATATGGTTCCTGGTTCATCTTCCTTTCCTCCATCTTCTCCATCCTCCATCTCCATCTCTTTCCTTTTTTCCCCTTCTCTAAGCCTTCCAGCTCCACCCTCCTTCTGCTGCCCAATCACAGGCTCTAGACTTATCTGGCCAACTAAGATTTCATCTGATCTTACCTGAGTACAGGCACCCCTTTTGAGGGACCAGAAAAAACAGATAACAATCCATAACAACACCTCTTGGGCCAGGTCTGCACAATTCAAATCACTCTTAATAATAAAGTCTTCCATATTCCTACTACGATAGCCCATTAAGCCCCATTTTTTTTTCTTTTTCTTTTTTTCGGAGCTGGGGACCGAACCCAGGGCCTTGCATTTTGCTAGGCAAGCGCTCTACCACTGAGCTAAATCCCCAACCCCCATTAAGCCCCATTTAAAGCATTCCACTGTTTTCCAAATCCAAAGTCTCCAAATCTACATTCTTCCAAACAAAAGCATGATCAGGCCTATCACAGCAATACCCCACTCCTGGTACCAAATTCTGTCTTAGGGTTTTACTGCTGTGAACAGACACCATGACAAAGGCAAGTCTTATAAAGGACAACATTTAATTGTGGCTGGTTTATAGATTCAGAGGTTGAGTCCATTATCATCAAGGAGGGAACATGGCAGCATCCAGGCAGGCATGGTGCAGGAGGAGCTAAGAGTTCTACATCTTCATCCAAAGTCTGCTAGCAGATACTGGCTTCCATGGCAGCTAGGATGAGGATCTAAAGCCCATCCCACAGTGATATACCTACCCAACAAAGCTTTTTCACACCTTCTAATAGTGCCACCCCTGGGCAGAGCATAAACTATCACAGTATTTACATTTTTCCCAGCTCCCTTCTGGAGCTCTGAGGTGAAGCTATTGACTGGAGGAAAGACACCACCTGAGGTAGGAAAATCATTAAAGAGATCTTCCTTGCATGCTGCATATGTTAGCATGTTAAAGTCATCAGGAGCAGACTCAGAGTTGTCAGCACATACATCCCCATACCATCACTGTAGGACATGGACTTTCTCAACAGGCTGCGGTCACTGTGGGAACTGTGGGAACCGGTGCTGGAGTTCATACAGAAAACCCAACACAGCATCGGCTGGGATGCAGCTCAGTTTCTAGAGCTTGTCACGTGCACAGAGCCTGTTCCATTCCTACTGCAGTACAAACTGAATGCGGTGGTGCAGGCCTGCAAACCCAGTGCTTGGCATAGAGGCAGGAGGATCAGGAATTCCAGGGCTTGGGACTCAAAAGATGGCTCAGTGCTTAAGGGCACTGTTTCTTCTATAGAGGATGCCGTTCTATTCCCAGCATCCAAATGGTGGTTCACAACCATCCATAACTCCAGTTCCGTGGAATCCAGAGCCCTCTTTTGGCTTCCTTAGGCACCAAGCTTGCACCTGGTACACAAAAATACGCAGGCAAAACATTCATGCACATGGAAATGAAGGAAATCCAAGAAAAGAGTTAATGTTTTTTCAAGACTATCTTTGACTACGTAGGGAAGTTAAGGCCGGGGAAGATTCTGTGAGAAGGTCTCATACAAAATGCAAATGCACAGCTTTGTTTATACTGAGTCACTCATGGCTAAAGTAAGCTGGACAGGAAAATAGGTATCTTTAATAGGCAATGTGCAAGACACCTGTATGGGATAGGACAGTCAGACCCAATAGGAATCTGCCCTTCCCCGCTCCCTCCCACACCACTACCACACACTCACTGGGTTGGAACCACCTTCAGCCCTGCCATAGCTAAGCCTTAGTCAATTTCCTCTACCTGATCCAGCACAGGGCATCAAAAAAACAAAACAAAACAAAACAAAACAAAACAAAACAAAACAAAAAAAACCAAAAACAAAAACTTCTGTTCTGTTTTGGACTGGTTTGGGGATAGGATCCTATGCTCTCCAGGCTGGTCTCAAAGTCAGCAATGCAGCTCAGACGGGCTTGAGCCTCCCTGATCCATCTAAGTGCTGACTGTGTGACCAACATACACCTTTCAAAGCAGGACACATGTCCCAGCTGGCCATGCACACCCTTCAGCCCAATACTGCGTCACCCAAGATGTCTCAGCCCCCACCATAGACATACAGCAGTGAACCATCAGAGCCAGCAAGGTAGCTTCCATGGTAAAGTGCTTGGTCGAGCGAAAGGAAAGCTAAGACCAGAGTTGTATCCCCAGATCACAACGCACAGGCAGAAGAACTCACCCCTAAAAGTTGTCCTCTGACCTTATGTGCACATGGGCGCCCACTCTCTCCTACCCCTCTCCATCTTTTCTCTCCCTCCTTAATCTAAAAAAAAAATAAGTTATATAAATCAAATATTTGGATTAAGGGGTACGTCCCTTCCCTGAGGCCTTCCCCATAATCCGACATTTTGCTTTCTTTCTTTTTTCTCTGCACGCACTCACATGTCTTTCTCTTTCTCCCTCCCCTCAAGAGCAACACTCCTGGGTCTCAATCATGAGGCCAGTGAACCCACTGAGAGCAGTTCAACAAAACTGTTTTAATATAATCCACCTGCTTGGGAAATTGGCTCTGCTCTCACTGGTGGGAGAAATAACCTACCAGATGAAAGTCGAACTGGAAGAAGTTGAGTCCCCAACCAATGGCCCCTGTCTTTCCTGGCCACGTGGGGACCATTTTGTGTCCTCAATCCCTCTGCAGGATACATCATTTCTTCAGACTCTGGGTACCCATCACCTGCCTATCAGGGTCCAGGATCCTTCAGGCTCTCTGAGTCTCAGCTGCGCCCAAGTTAATTTACAGGAACAAAGACCAGGTCTTGTTTTGGAGGAACCAGGAGGTGTCTTTATCCGAGGTCACCACCCCTGCATTAACTGTTCCATCTCAAAGCAGTGAACACTGGGAAGATGGGTGCCACGGATCTAAGACAAATTTATCTGTAAATAGACCCAAACTCTGTGTCCACCTTCTGGAATCCCTTCATCCCACCAGCCGCAGAGCCCAAGGCACCTCTAGGCCCAGCCTCCCTCACCTCCCTCCTGTCCTGTGCGGCCCCAGCAGCAGTATTGATTTCAAAAGTGATGTTAAACAACCAGCTTGCTCATTTTAAATTGCCTGTCGAACCGACGGGAGGAAAGTATACGCACTGGGTAAACAGCATGTGACTGGTCGCCATCTTGGTTTTGGAATAAAGAGTGTCAAATTTACTGCCATCTTTCTGACAGGCATCACTAAAGTCATTCGAGAACTGATGCAGTTAGTTAGTTCAGCTTTATTTGGCCTCCTGCTTTACGTTTGCTAGATGCTCGGTTTTGAACAGATAACTAGAAAGAGACATAGATTGTCTAGCCCAGATATGCTAAGTAGGTACTGGCCTCAAACCTGTCAGAGATCTGCTGAATATGGCATTTAAAAATCTTAAATTTAAGTCGCTTAAAATGACAGAGACTCCCAAATCCTAGCAGTGACACCCCCCAAGATCTCCAAGAAGATCCAGACACAACAAGAAAGGACTCCACTCAACTGTGGTACAATAACCACTTTCTCACTGGACTGTGGACAGACAGGGACACCAGAGATGCTCTGAGTTGCTTCTCCTCCACAGAAAGGCCTCTCAGCTTTGCCTGGCCTAGTAGCCAAAGATAGATCCTGTCCTGGCATGTCCCCAATGAAGCCGTCAACATCACAGGAACCCTAGTGGGTTGACTGACTGGGTAATGGGTAAGTCCATCATTTTAACTGACATTTAGATTTGTCTCGTGGTAAATAATTGGATAGGAAAAGCTTACATGAGTAAGGTCTGAGGGTATGAAGGCTACTGGAAAGGTGTTTGTGGGTCTAGGAAGATGTTTTGAGGTTGGGAAATGCAAGCTATAAAGGATTTACCTTGTTATAAACTTAAAAGATTCTTGTAAGCTTTAGGGAATCCACTTAAATTCACCTTACAGGTCAAATGGACTTAAGAAAAGTACTATCAATTAGCAGCCTGTTTCCCTCCACACTTGCCTATTCCTGAGGTCCTAGAACCCTCCACCCTTCCTCCAAATACCAAGATCAAGCTCCCCAAAACTTCAAATGTACACCCAAGAAAAGGTTTTCTCCCTAAACTTTATCTTCTGCCCCTTAACACCCAGGTGTTCCCTCAGAACCCACGTCCAGGAAAGCTCGAACCCAGTCACGACAGGTGCTCTGCCAGCCTCAGGCTGCTTCCAATGGGCCTGCTTTTTACTCCCACACGCATCAAAGTGAAGAAATCAAAAGGTTTCTTACTTTGTTTTTACTTCCGTGTAGTGTGCCTGCAAGAGTTTATATGCACCATCTGTGTGCTCGCGCCCACAGACGCAAAGAGGTGAGCTCAGATCCCCTGGAACGGGATCACAGGCGGTGGTGAGCTGCCCAAAGTCTGTGTTAAGGCTCAGACTCTGCCCAGGTGGAGTGGGTGCACACCTCTAATTTCAGCATTCAGGTGGCAGAACCTGATCTTTCTTGAGTTTGAGGCCAGCCTTGGTCTGTAGAGTGACTTCAGGATGGCCAGGGACACAGAAACCCCATCTCACAAAAACAAATGAAACAGGTTGGGATTTAGGCTCAGTGGCAGAGCGCTTGCCTAGGGGAAGCACAAGGCGTCTGCCTGGTCCCCAGCCCTAAAAAAAAAGAACCAAAAAAAAAAAAGAAATTATTCTTCCTGAAAACCACTCAAAGACTTTAATCACAGTCAGTTTAGCTGAGTCAAAAGTCAGTGAGATATCCTTTTTCAGCTACACGGAGAGGCAACAGGGCTGGCAGGCACAGTCTCCTTGGCGCTGCTTTCTCGCAGTGCAAGGAGTGTCCTGGCCTCAGGCCCTCAGCACCATAAAAGGAGTGATGGGACAAATCCTCCTCTTGGAAAGTGGTAGAGGCAGGGACTCGGTCATCTCAGCAGTATCCAGCCTCTGAGGCCTTTCTCCGCACACAGAGAGCAGTAACTTCAAACAACACAAAAGCAGCAGATCCAGTGGAGCTGCCCAGGAACAGGAGACTCGAATCGTCACATAATGCCCAAGAAATTCTGCCAGGTCATTCCGCGTGAAAATCTCCTGTACATAGTAAGAGAGGGAGTGGAGGGGAGGGACAGGTAATAGCTGCCCTGGCGCCCTGTGTAGCTCTGTGTAACCTCGACTCAGACAGAGCATCTGGAAGGCTGAGGCATGAGGGGCTGTGGACCTGAGCTTCAGCCTTTGCACAGAGTGAGAACCGTCCTGTTATGTCCCTCAGTGGCACACCAGCAGAAATAATCTTGGTAGCACCCCCCACTAACGAGGGAAATCTGGGCATACTGCAGTACACCCACAACCTTGCAATCAGGAAGTAGGGTCGGCCAGGCCCTTCCACACAGGTGACAGATGGGGAGCTGGCTCATGGCCTCCCCAACAGGAACAGGAGCTAGAAGAAGAAGAGACGACGACGACGACGACGACGATGGCAGGCCAGGAGGAAGGAGGGAAATAAACTATTTTTATTTAAAAACAGGGAGGCTGGGGCTGGAGAGTGGGTTCAGCAATCAAGAGCATGTGCTGCTCTTGCAAAGGCCTAAGTTCCTTTCCTGTCACCCACATAGGGGTGAGCCCACAACCACCTGTACTTCAGGCTCAAGGAGAGCTGAAGCCCTAGACTTTCCTCTTTGTGCACACAGCACACACACACACACACACACACACACACACACACACACACACACACATATACATACAAATAAAAAAATTTTAAACTCTAAAAACTGGGGGAAAGGCTAAGTTGAGCCCTGCATGCCTTTGGACCCCAGGACTAGGGAGGCAGAGGGTGGATGTCTGTATGTAAAACCATCTCTGTGTGTGCATCTGTGAGGTGTTGAGTACTGGTACAGTAGGGGTACTTTTCACTGTATGCAGTTATCTGGTAATGAGGAACCAGAATAATATGGAGCCAAGGCCAATTCAGAGAAGGGCTGACTGCTTTGGGGAGACGATCAAATTCTTACTTTTAAAGGTTCCCCAATTACATCTTCCAGTGGTTGTGTTCTTCCAGATTGTGAAAAATCAGTTCATGTTAATCATGTTGGTGTCGTCTTTTGCCTTCAGTCTATATACATATAATTAGGGCCTCACCTTAATTGTAATTCAGCTTTCTTTAGAATTAATTGGGGACTTTGGGCTGAGCCTGCAGGCTCTACACACAGTAATATCTTAAAAAAACTAGAACAACAAATCAAACTCCAGGTGGTCAACACAGGATAGTTCAGGGTAATGAAGGGCTGAGAATCATCCGGAGGCTGCAGGAGACTGTTAGCATCAGTAGCTACACCTTCTAGGCTGGAGGTACACAGTTGAAGGAGGTCTAATGCCTGAGAGATCCGGGCACAAGAGCACTTCCTGAGGCCCCCACCTGAAGGCTTAGTAATGTGGGATTTTTCTCCTTCCGCCTAGTCTTCACGGTTCCCTTGGACGGCGGCCTCATATAGCTGACTGAGGGCGGTAGGAACAGGGGACTGTACAGGTGAAGGAATGATGACCTTAGGGGCCAACATGCCCAGGAGAGGCCAAGATAGATAGAAAGGGCACATATTTCTAGAAGAGCTCATCCCATCAAAGCCTTCACTCCAGCCAGATTCCCTGCGAACGAAATCAAACATGGAAACCTGATGCTAAAACCCACTGGCAGATCTGAGCTAAAGTTCACAATGAGTTTGTGTAAAAGGTCCAGAACGTGGAAGTCCTATGAATGAGGGAAGCCGGTGGCGCAGGAACCCCAAGCAGGAACATGAAAGTGCCAAAGTATCGCTTTTTGTTGTTCTGCACAGTATAGCCTCCAACCAGGAAGTCTGCCAGCCAAGCACAGCAGAAGCAATTATATCATGGTTGCTTATTTATCTATGTTTTTAGCTAATTTTATTTAACAACCCAATCCATCTCACAGGAATGGTACTTAGTGGGTTGGCCTGCCTAAATCATCCAACAAGACAATCCCTCACAGACACATCTGCAGGCCAGTCCGATCTGGGTGATTACTGAATGATGAGTTATGACCTGAGTAGATGAGGTGAAATAACCCTTTCCTCCCCTCAGTTCTTTCTGGTCATGGTATATGTCATAACAGCAGAATAGAACCACAATACCCAATCTCAGATGACTCTAGACTATGACAGGTTGATGCTAAAACTAGAACTGATACCGTGCAAGCAAGCATGAAGATTGGAGTTTGGATCCCAAAGCGCACATATATGCCAGGTGGGTGTGGCGGCCTGCCTGCAATTATAGACTTGGAAGGTGAAGACAGGATTCCCAGACCAAGTTGTAGTATAATATTAGCCTCAGCAGCAAGCTCTGGGTTTGATTGAGAGACCCTGCTTCAGCTTCAGTGAGTAAGTTGGAATTGTGATTGAGAATGATTCCCAGCTTCAACCTCACACACACACACACACACACACACACACACACACACACACACACGAAAAAGAAGAATCCATGAGCCTATTAATTACTCAGAGCTGTCAGATTAATCAAGGTTCCTCTGTAGGGGGGCTTCTTCACTCCTGACAAAGGCAGTCCTTTGAAAAGGAGATCGAGTGTAGACAGAATGAGAGTTCTGTCCATCCATCTCGCCATAAGGAGGTATTACTACGGTTCACTACCACGACGATGTTTCTGCAATCTCACCGGAAAGGACCCGTAAAGTGGTGATAACGATTATCATCATGCTATCACAAATTGCAAGTGGAGGCTGACCAAACCACGTCAGTTGAATAACTCACTATGACGGTATCAGTACTAATTGATCTGCACCAACTTAACGTACAACTTTCAGTACAACATCACCGAAGGACACTGAATACGAAAACCTTCAGCGTCAATCGCTAGAACAGAACCCGTGGTGAACAACAACCCGGCAACGATCCGCTTTCCTAACCAAATGATTGAATACCAATTAATCGCTCTTGAGCAAAAGTACACCGGGAAACCTCTCAGCCTGAGCTATTGAAGGCTCGCCGTCGGAGGGTCAACGCAGAAAGTAGGAGCATAGACATCACCTTAAAAGTGATGAAGAAATGAACATCCCGCGTTCTTCCCTCCGAAGAGGATTACGATAGTTGCAAATCTCACTCTTTAAATTACGAGGGCATGTGCAGTAATTGAGCTGCAGCCTTTACCATGCTCTCCTGACAGTGACAGACTGCGTGTTGGCTCGTCAAGCAGACTAAAGAGTTTGAATCGATTATGCAGTTATGGTGATCGTCAACCACCTAGAACAACTCCTTCATATTATTATCGTGCTTTCACCAACGCTGCCTCAATTCGTCTCCTGAATGCTTTCCCAGAGTACACCTTATGTTCTATACATGCAATTACAACATCAGGGTAACCTCTATGGTGAAAATGGTGCTAGCTGGGCGCGGAAGCTATTTTATATACGAAATGCAGATCGCGTGAGGGACCACTCGTAAGATTGTTCTTTATCTGCATCTTTGTCGCTCCAAGCTGCGCTTGCTCTTCATCTAGCGTTAGAGACATTACTAAATCTTTCGTGTGGCGACATTTGAGCACGTTTGGCTACATACACATCTGTCGGCTGCAGCTCTCCCAGAATGCCAGCAGGACCGCAAATTCTTTGTATACGCAAACCAATACTTGCTGAAGTGAAAACATTCCTGGAAGATTTGACATAAACTCATCAACACACACAAGGAGTTTGCCGACCAGATTGAAAACGATAAAACGGATAATGCAAACCACGCGCCCTCGTATCACATGAAGGTTTCTCTTACCAATGGCTCAGGGTCGCCATTTTAAACGAAACATTTGACCAAGTGTGAAAAGATTTAGACTCAGAATTGTCTT
>NC_046169.1:2268228-2274992 GCF_011064425.1 Rattus rattus
ATTTTGCTTTCTTCTCTTTTTTCTCTGCACGTGCACTCACATGTCCTTTCTCTCTTTCTCCCCTCCCCCCAAGAGCAACACTCCTGGCCTCAATCTATGAGGCCAGTGAACCCACTGGAGAGCAGCTTCTCAATAAACTTGCCTTTAATATAATCCAATCTGGCTTAAATTGGCTCGTTTCACTGGTGGAGAAATAACCTACCAGATGGTGTCGAACCTGGAAGAAGTTGAGTCCCCAGTCCAATGGCCCCTGTCTTTCCTGGCCACGTGGGGGACCATTTCTGTCCCTCAATCCTCTGCAGGATACATCATTTCTTCAGACTCTGTGGGTACCCATCACCTGCCTATCAGGGTCCAGGATCCTTCAGGCTCTCTCTGAGTCTCAGCTGCGTCCAAGTTAACCTCATAGGAACAAAGACCAGGTCTTTGTTTTGGAGGAACCAGAGGTGTCTTATCTGAGGTCACCACCCCTGCATTAACTGTTCCATCTCAGCAGTGAACACTGGGAAGATGGGTGCCACGGGATCTAAGACAAATTTATTCAAATAGACCTGCACTCTGTGTCCACCTCTTGGAATCCCTTCATCCCACCGAGCGCAGAGCTCCAAGTGCCCTCTAGCCCTGCCCTCCATCACCTCCCTCCTGTCCTGTGCGGCCCCAGCACCAGCAAGATAACTAGAAACAGACATAAATTGTCTAACCCAGATATGCTTAGTAGGTACTGGCCTCAAACCTGTCAGAGACCTGCTGACTATGGCATTCAAAGATCTTAAGCCTAACGCTTAAAACTATAGAGACTCCCAAATACTAACAGTGACACGCCTAAGGTCTCCAAGAAGATCCAGACACAACAAGAAAGGAGTCCACCTGGCTTGTGGTACACGAAGCATGAGAAAGGCTGCTCCGATGCCTCCCTCTCTGCCGAGGCCTGGCCTGGCCTGTGGACAAACAGGGACACCAGACATGTCTCATGCTGCTTAAGTCAAAGACAGGTCAGTCTCCCAAGTTCCTCCTCCACAGGAAGGCCTCTCAGGTTTGTTGGGCCTGGAAGCCTGAGATTGACCCCGCCTTGGGACTTGTGTCCCCAACAAAGCCATTGACATAACGGGAACCTAGTGGGGTGACTGGGTAATGGGTAAGTCTGTCACCAAAACTTCAAATGTACACCCAAGAAAAGGTTTTCTCCCTAAACTTTATCTTCTGCCCCTTAACACCCAGGTGTTCCCTCAGAACCCACGGCCCAGGAAAGCTGAACCCAGTCACGACAGGTGCCTGCCAGCCTCAGGCCAAGCCCAATGGGCCTGTTGCTTTTTTTAATTCCCACACACATCAAAGTGGAATAAACCAAAGGTTTTACTTGTTTTTACTCCCTGTGTGTGTGCCCCAGAGTTTATATGAGTGCACCATCTGTGTGCTCAAACACAGACGAGGTGAGCCCAGATCCCTGGAACGGAATCACAGGCGTGTGACGCCCAAGTCTGTGTTAAGGACTGACTCATCCTGTGGAGTGGTGCACCTCTAATTTCAGCATCAGGAGGCAGAAGCTGACCTCTGAGTTTGAGGCTAGCCTGGTCTGTAGAGTGACTTCCAGGATGGCCAGGGCTACACACAGAAACCCTGTCTCACAAAACAAAATGAAACAAAACAAAACAAAGCCAAAAAAAAAAATTATTCTCTCTGCAAAACCACCAAGCACTCTTAACTGCTGAGTCAGCTTAGCTGAGTCAGAAAGTCAGTGAGATATCCTTTTTCAAAAAGCTACACGAGAGGCAAACAGGGCTGGTGGCACAGCTCCCTTGGTACCGTGCTTTCCTGGCATGCATGAGGTCCTGGCTTCAGGCCCCAGCACTATAAAAAGGAGGGGTGATGACAAATCCTCCCTCTTGGAAGGTAGAGGCAGGGATCAAGGTCATCTCTGGCTGCATTTCCAGCCTGAGGCTCTTCTCCGACACAGGAGAGCAGGTCTCAAAAACAACACAAAACAGTGGATCCAGTGGAGTTGCCCGTGAATAGGAGACTGAATCTACACAATGCCCAAGAAATCCCTCAGGGATTATTCCCGGGGAAATCTCCTTGCTATAGTAAGAGGGAGGTAGGGAGGGGACAGGTAATAGCGTCTTGCTGCCCTGTGTAGCTCTGTGTAACTTTCATCTCAGCACTTGGAAGGCTGAGGCATGAGGGCTGTGACCCTGAGCCAGCCTTGGCTACAGAGTGAGAACCGGTCTCATTATGTCCCTCAGTGGTCAGCGCTCGCCCAGCAGGAAATAATCTTGCAGTGACCCCCACTAACGTATAAACTGGGCATATTGCAGTATGCCCATAATCCTTGCAATCAGGAAGTAGGGTCGGCTAGGCCCTCTCCACATAGGTGACAGATGGGGAGCTTGGTCTTCATGTGGCTCTCCTAACAACAGGAACAGGAGCTGTCTCTGACTCTGATGCCTGCCTCAGGACCCTTCCCTCCTACTGGGCTGCCTCCCCCAGCCCCAGTAGAAGATGTGCCTACTTTAACTGCACCTTGACCTGCCAGGGCTGGTTGATATCCATGGGAGGGCTCCCCTCTTCTGAAGAGAAAGGGAGGAGGAGGAGGGGATGAGGGAGGGGTGGGCAGTACTGGGGAAGGACAGGGAGTAGAGGAGGAGGGAGGGGAAACTGGGGTAGGGATGTAAAGTAGAGAAATAAACTAATTCATAAATAAAATGTAGGTTTAGGTCATCCTCGGGTAGAGAGAAGAAGAAGAAGAAGAAGAAGAAGAAGAAGAAGAAGAAGAAGAGAGAAGAAGAAGAAGAAGAAGAAGAAGAAGAAGAAGAAGAAGAAGAAGAAGAAGAAGAAGAAGACGACGACGACGACGACGACGACGACGACGACGACGACGACGACGACGACGACGACGACGACGACGACGACGACGACGACGACGACGGCAGGCCAGGAGAAAGGAGGGAAATAAACTATTTAACTATTTTTGTTTAAAAACAGGGAGGCTGGAGCTGGAGAGTGGGTTCAGCAATCAAGAGCATGTGCTGCTCTTGCAAAGGCCCAAGCGCCTTTCCTGTCACCCACATAGGGCAGCTTCACAACCATCTGTAATTTCAGCTCATGGAGAGCTGAAGCCCTCTTATGACTCCTTGGGCACGCCACAGCACACACACACACACACACACACACACACACTCACTCATACATACAAATAAAATAATTTTGGAAATCCTAAAACTGGGAAAGGGCTGGTGCCCAGCCCTGCATGCCTTTGACCCCAGGATCAGAGAGAGGTGATGCAGGTGGATGTCTGTAAGGTAAAAACCATCTCAAAGGCCTGTGAGGGGCTGAGCACTGTAACAGGTGGGGTACCACCGGTGTATGCAGTTATCTGGGTGTAATGAGTAATCAAGAATAACATGGGAGCCAAGGCTAATTCAGAGAGAAGGGCTGACTGCTTGGGGAAGAGACGATCAAATTCTTAATTTCTAAAGGTTCAAATTACGCTCTTCCAGTGGCTGTGTTCTTCCAAGTAGATTGTGAAAATCAGTCTATAATAGCTAATCATGTTGGTGTCTCTTTGCCTCTCAGTCTACTATACATAATTAGGCCTCTATCTTACACGTAATTCAGCTTTTAGAATTAATTGGGGGACTTTGATCTGAGCTCTGCAGGCTCTACACACAGTAACACATCTTAAAAACTAGAACAAAAATCAAACTCCAGGTGCATTAACACAGAGGCATAGTTCAGGGTGATGAAGGGGCTGAGAATCATCCATCAGAGGCTGCAGAGACTGTTAGCATCAGTAGCACACATTCTTGCTAGGCTGAGGGACACAGTTGAAGGGTCAATGCCTGAGAGATCCGTTAAGAGCACACTTCGGAGGCCCCACCAAGGCTTAGCAATGTGGATTTTTCTCTCTTCCATCTGGTCTTCTATGGTTATTCCTGGGCGGCTAAGCCTCTTACAGCTGGACTGAGGGCTGTAGGAACAGGACTGGGTACAGGTGAAGGAATGATGACCTTAGGGCCAACATGCCCAGGAGAGGCCAAGATAGATAGAAAGGCACACATTTCTAGAAGAGATCATCCCTACCACCGAGCCCACCAGCCAGATTCCCATAACATAGAATTCAAACAAGGAACTCCAGATGGGCACCATCAGATCTGGGTCAAAGTTCACAATGAGTTTGTGCGAAAGGTCCAGAACGTGGAACGATGCGATGCCAAGACTCCATTCAGACTCTGCACAAGGCAAGATGTAGAGAGTTAGAAAGACCTTGAACACCAAATTATTCTTTATTGAGGGCATTGCTGGCTTTGAGAGCTTTGAGGTGGGCCAGGCCTGGTGCTCAGTTTCCACTCTGAATGGCTGTCTTCTTTTTGTAAACTACTGTTTGCTGTACCTGTCCTGGTTTTTCACCTTGGGGTGAATCAATCTATTTCCTGGAACTCTAACTTTTTTTTTTCTTTCTTTTTTTCAGAGCTGAGGACTGACCCCAGGGCCTTACACTTTCTAGGCAAGCGCTCTACCACTGAGCTAAATCCCCAATCCCAACTCTAACTTTTAATGTTTCAGCATTCTCATCTCTGCTACATCAAGCATAACATCACAAGGGCTGGAGAGATGGCTCAGTGGTTAAGAGCACTGACTGCCCTTCCAGAGGTCCTGAGTTCAATTCCCAGCAACCACATGGTGGCTCACAACCGTCTGTAATGGGATCTGACGCCCTCTTCTTGTGTGTCTGAAGAGAGCAACAGTATGCATATATACATAAAATAAATAAATCTTAAAAATAATGTCATAAAAGCTGGGTACGCTTCCCCATGTAATCCGCCACCTGGGAGGCTGGTGCTGCACATCCTGGGAGTCTCAGGCAAGCCTGGATTACATTGTGAATCCCTGTCTCAAAAAATGATTCTTTTAAAAGCAAAACGGAACGGCCTGATGTAATGGATGCACATCTAACCTTGTTTGTGTGTGTTCTTAAGAACTGACTGTTGGATTTTCTGGAACAGTGCTGAACGCTTGCTAATGTTATAAGAAATTGAAACTAACAGTGGTGGGTATTTGCATCGTGGACATTGGCAAATGGTTCAAAGCAGTTTTTCCTTTAGGTCTTCAGGTGTGTGTGTGTGTGTGTGTGTCCATGGTGCGTGTGCATGTGTGTAGGCAAACATGTGGAGGTGGGAGAGTCACTTATGCTCCCTCCACCATGCAGGTCCTAGGGGGTCATCTCAGGCTACCAGATGGCCCACAAAGTCATCCCCAGAACTCCACTTGTTTTCTTGGGAGAAGAAACTTGTTTCCCAGCATGACATTGACAGTATCTATTGGGGAGGCCCAGAGAGCATTTGTACAGTGTCTCGGGAGACATTTTTATTCCTGGCAAGGGGAGTGAAAGGAGTGGCTTGCTTGTTTCCTTGCCTCATGGACCTGAGTCTATCTGCCTTGGATTCAGGTCCCAGGATCCTCATTTCATAGGAGGGAAACAGAGACCTGTCTCTCCCTGTGCTGATGGGACCGTGCACTCCTCAGCCTTATGTGCGGGTAGGTGTGGGTAGCCTGGTGTGGGTAGGTGACCCCTTGGTGCATCCTTGCCCATGTGCATAGTTCCTTTGCACAGTCACAGGGGCCCCAATCTCTGAGCCTGGGTTGACTGGCCTCCCGCTGTCTTCCATTTACAGCTCAACAACACTGAATGACTATGCAACACCTGCCCCTGGGAGAAGCTACCGTTCTTCAACCCCGACCTGCTGGTGCTAGAGTGGGAGCATCGGACATTAAGGTCATCCTTGGCTACACAGTGAATTTGAAGTCAGCCTGGGCTACATGAAAATAAAAGTAGAAAGGGCAGGTGTCCTTGACTTCAGCAGGTCGTTTGTTTGTTTGTTTGTTTGAGCCTCGGGGTTTGTTTTTCTTTCCTGAAGGCCAAGGTATCCTGGGACCACTCCTGAGGTGGGACTCTTTAAAGAGCTTTTTGACTCATCCAGACCCCCCCCCTTGCCTTCCGTTGGACTCAAAGATCCAGCCTCTTTCCTGTCTAAGTGACTGAAGAATTCGAAAACAAAGCTTTGTCTATGTGGTGGCCTTTTATCACAGCACTAGGGAGGCAGAGGATGGCAAACCTATCAGTTGGAGGACAGCCTGGTCTACAAATGAGTTCCAGGACAGCCAGGGCTTTGTTAGAGAGACCAGGAGAAAGAAAGAGAGGGGGAGGAGGGGGGAAGGAAGAAAGAAGAAGGGAAGGAAGATAGAGAAAGAAGGAAGAAAAAAAAGTCCTGGGCTGAAGAGATAGGTCGGGGGTTAAGAACTGGGTATTGTGGTTCTATTCTGTTGCTATGACAAATGCCATGACCAAAAAGAACTGAGGGGAGGAAAGGGTTTATTTCACCTCATCCACTCAGGTCATAACTCATCATTGAGGGAAGTCAGGGCAGGAACCCCAAGCAGGAACATGAAAACAAGACTGCTTGTTGTTCTGCACAGTATAGCCTCCAACCAGGAAACTCACAGCCAAGAAGTACAGCAGAAGCAATGGAGGACTGCTGCTTGCTTATTTACTCCGGCTTATGCTCAGCTAATTTCCTTATTTAAACAACCCAATCCATCTGGCCAGGGAATGGTACCGCCCTTAGTGGGCTGGGCCTGCCTAAATCATCCAACAAGACAATCCCTCACAGACACATCTGCAGGCCAGTCCGATCTGGGTGATTACTGAATGATGAGTTATGACCTGAGTAGATGAGGTGAAATAACCCTTTCCTCCCCTCAGTTCTTTC
>NC_046169.1:2275002-2280437 GCF_011064425.1 Rattus rattus
GAAGCCTGGGCCTCTCCTGTGATTCCGTGTCCAACTCAGTGCTATGGGGGTGACATGGACAAGCAGCATTGAAGGCCTTGGATAAACTATTGAATATGGAAAGCAGAGAGAGAGAGAGAGAGAGAGAGAGAGAGAGAGAGAGAGAGAGAGAGAGAAGGTGGAATGTGGGTGAGAAAGAGGATGAATGAACAGGACCTGGGGAGATGGCCCAGCCAGTAAAGTGCTTGCCACACAAGCATGGGGAACTGAGTTCGGTTCCCAGGTCCCTTATAAACAAGCTGGGCAAACAGCACTGGAGACACAGAGACAGGTGGATCCCTGGGACTCGCTGTCCCTGAGGAGCAGTTCTCCGCTGACCTCCACATGCATTTGCACATGTGCACACAAACATGTATGTTCACACAGCACACACATCTGCACATGCATGCACCTGCACACATACACTGGTATCTTGAAAATGGAATGGAGACTCAGGTGGGCCCAGGGCCACACAGGCTACCCAAATTCCTTAAAAAGACAGGAGAGGTGGAAAGATGAGGAAGACAGAGAGAGCTCCAGCTTTGAGTTAGGTCAAGAGTTGTGTGTGGGGCTGGGCTTGGTCCGAAGAGCCAGTTCCAGGACAGTCAGAGGAAACCTGTTTCAAAAACCCATTTAAAACAAAATAAGGACCCGGGTAGCCAATGGCCTGGTGGAGCAACATGCCTAAGTTTTATGGTGATGACTGTGATACGCATCTTACCCACGATACTCTGTCTCTGAGGAAGACACACTGCGGTGGTAGGAAACACAAAGAGAATGTGAAACACTGTTACCAGATATGGACGGAGGAGCAGGCCCAGAGCCTGACTGACACAACAACGGCTGCATTTCAACAGGAAAGATCCCTCCAGCTCCATTCCCTGCTCCTCCACCTGCAGGGGCCATGATCCCACCTCCCCCCAGTCTCCTGGGTCCTCCTCGGCCTGGCATGATGCCTGCACCCTACATGGGAGGCCCTCCCGTGATGCCAATGATGGTCCCTCCTCCTCCTGGGACGATGCCTGTGGGACCCGCTCCTGGGATGAGACCACCCATGGGAGGCCACGTGCCCTTGATGCCCGGGCCTTGGGTAGTGAGGCCTCCCACCCGCCCTATAATGGTGCCCACAGGACCTGGCATGACCCGGCCAGACGGATAAGAGCAGAAGCGCTCTTTATCCTTTTGTATTTCTTGTTGTTTCACCAGGAGATCTTGGTGCCCAGCCTGAGTGTTTACTAGACGCATGACAAGGAACTTCCCTTCCTAATGGAGGGAACGCTTCTGGAGGGAGAAGTGATACGGAAAAAGTACCGTTTCCCTTTATACTGTGAAATGTGAAAATGAAAAGGTCAGCGTTTCCAGCCTGAGGCTCGTCTCCGACACAGGAGATCAGGTCTCAAAAACAACACAAAACAGTGGATCCAGTGGAGTTGCCCGTGAAGAGGAGACTGAATCTACACAATGCCCAAGAAATCCCTCAGGGATTATTCCCGGGGAAATCTCCTTGCTATAGTAAGAGGGAGGTAGGGAGGAGACAGGTAGTAGCGTCTTGCTGCCCTGTGTAGCTCTGTGTAACTTTCATCTCAGCACTTGAAGGCTGAGGCATGAGGGCTGGGACCCTGAGCCAGCCTTTTATTACAGAGTGAGAACCGGTCCCTATTATGTCCCTCAGTGGTCAGCGCCACGAGCAGGAAATAATCTTGCAGTGACCCCCCTAACGATAAACTGGGCATATTGCAGCACGCCCACAATCCTTGCAAATCAGAAGTAGGGTCGGCTAGGCCCTCCCACATAGGTGACAGATGGGGAGCTTGGTCTTCATGTGGCTCTCCTAACAACAGGAACAGGAGCTGTTTCTGACTCTGATGCCTGCCTCAGGACCCTTCCTCCTACTGGGCTGCCTCCCCCAGCCCCAGAAGAAGATGTGCCTACTTTAACTGCACCTTGACCTGCCAGGGCTGGTTGAGATCCATGGGAGGGCTCCTCTTCTGAAGAGAAAGGAGGAGGAGGAGGGGATGAGGAGGTAAGCAGTACTGGGGAAGGACAGGGGAGAGGAGGAGGGAGGGGAAACTGGGGGGGATGTAAAGTAGAGAAATAAACTAATTCATAAATAAAATGTAAGTTTAGGTCATCCTCAGGTAGAGAGGAAGAGGAGGAGGAGGAGAGGAGGAGAAGGAGAAGAAGAGAAGAGGAGGAGGAGGAGGAGGAGGAGGAAGAGGAAGAGGAAGAGGAGGAGGGGAGGAGGAGACGACGACTACGAGACGACGACGACGACGAAGACGACAGCAGGCCAGGAGAAAGGAGGGAAATAAACTATTTTTATTTAAAAACAGGGAGGCTGGGGCTGGAGAGTGGGTTCAGCAATCAAGAGCATGTGCTGCTCTTGCAAAGGCCTAAGTTCCTTTCCTGTCACCCACATAGGGCAGCTTCACAACCACCTGTAATTTCAGCTCATGGAGAGCTGAAACCTCTTATGACTTCCTTTGGGCACACACACACACACACACACACACACACACACACACACACACACACACACTACATACAAATAAAAATAATTTTGAAATCCTTAAAAACTGGGGGAAAGGGCTGTTGAGCCCTGCATGCCTTTTGACCCCAGGACTAGGAGGCAGAGGCAGGTGGGATGTCTGTATGTAAAACCATCTCTGTGTGCATCTGTGAGGTGGGGTTGAGCACTGTACAGGTGGGGGTACTTTTCACTGTGTATGCAGTTATCTGGTGTAATGAGTAACCAAGAATAATATGGAGCCAAGGCTAATTCAGAGAAGGGCTGACTGCTTGGGGAGGAGACGATCAAATTCTTAATTTCTAAAGGTTCCTTAATTACATCTTCCAGTGGCTGTGTTCTTCCGCAGATTGTGAAAATCAGTCTATGTTAATCATGTTGGTGTCTCTTTTGCCTCTCAGTCTATATACATATAATTAGGCCTCTACCTTACACGTGTAATTCAGCTTTCTTAGAATTAATTGGGGGACTTTGAACTGAGCTCTGCAGGCTCTACACACAGTAACATCTTAAAAACTAGAACAACAAATCAAACTCCGGGTGCATTAACACAGAGGCATAGTTCAGGGTGATGAAGAGGCTGAGAATCATCCGTAGGAGGCTGCAGAGACTGTTAGCATCAGTAGCTTACACTCTTCTAGGCTGGAGGGACACAGTTGAAGGGTCGAATGCCTGAGAGATCCGTTGGCCAAGAGCACACTTCCTGAGGCCCCACCAAGGCTTAGCAATGTGGGATTTTTCTCTCCTTCCGCTCTAGTCTTCTACGGTGTTCCCTGGACGGCTAAGCCTCATAGCTGACTGAGGGCGGTAGGAAACAGGACTGGGTACAGGTGAAGGAATGATGACCTTAGGGCCAACATGCCCAGGAGAGGCCAAGATAGATAGAAAGGCACACATTTCTAGAAGAGCTCATCCCTACCACCGAGCCCACCAGCCAGATTCCCGTAACGTAGAAATCAAACATGGAACTCCAGATGGGCACCATCAGATCTGAGTCAAAGTTCACAATGAGTTTGTGCAAAAGGTCCAGAACGTGAAACGATGCGACGTCAAAACTCCATCCAGACTCTGCACAAGGCAAGATGTAGAGAGTTAGAAAGACCTTGAACACCAAATTATTCTTTATTGAGGGCATTGCTGGCTTTGAGAGCTTTGAGGTGGGCCAGGCCTGGTGCTCAGTTTCCGCTCTGAATGGCTGTCTTCTTTTTGTAAACTACTGTTTGCTGTGCCTGTCCTGGTTTTCACCTTGGGGTGAATCAATCTGTTTCCCCTGGAACTCTAACTTTTTTTTTTCTTTCTTTTTTTCAGAGCTGAGGACTGAACCCAGGGCCTTGCGCTTTCTAGGCAAGCGCTCTACCACTGAGCTAAATCCCCAACCCCAACTCTAACTTTTAATGTTTCAGCATTCTCAAAAAATGATTCTTTAAAGCAAAACGAACGCCTTGATGTAATGGATGCATCAAATCTGCCGGGGTGTGTTTCAAACTGACTGTTGGATTTTCGGAACAGTGCCAACGCTGCTAATGTTATAAGAAATTGAAACTAACAGTGTGGGGTATTTGCACTGTGGGACATTGGGCAATGTCTAAAGTGTTTTCCTTAGGTCTTCAGGTGTGTGTGTGTGTGTGTGTGTGTGTGTGTGTGTGTGTGTGTGTCCATGAAAAGGCAGTAATGTGTGTAGGCAAAACATGTGGAGGTGGAGAGCTACTTACAAGGCCGCCATTCTCCCTCCACCATGCAGGTCCTAGTCATCTCAGGCTACCAGATGGCCCACAAAAGTCATCCCAGAACTCCACTCTGTTTCTTTGGGAGAGAAGAAACTTGTTTCAGCATGACATTGACAGTATCTATTGGGGAGGGCCCAGAGAATTTGTACAGTGTCTCGGGAGACATTTTGCCCTGGTAAGGGAAAAGGAGGGTTTGCTTGTTTCCCTTGCCTCCTATGGACCTGAGTCTACCTGCCTTGGATTCAGGTCCCAGGATCCTCATTTCATATAGAGGGAAACAGAGACCTGTCTCTCCCTTGGTGCTGATGGGACTGCACCTCCAGCCTTACGTATGGTAGGTGTGGGCAGCCTGGTGTGTGGGTGCAGGTGACCTCAGCATCCTCACCTGGCGCATGTTCCTTTGCATAACACATGGGCCCTATTCTTGAGCCTGCTGATTGCCTCCGCCTCTCTTCCATTTACAGCTCAACAACACTGAACGACTATGCAACACCTGCCCCTGGGAGAAGCTACGTTTCTTCAACCCCAACGTGCTGGTGCTAGGGTGGGAGCATCAGACATTAAGGTCATACTTGGCTACACAGCGAATTTGAAGTCAGCCTGGGCTACATGAAAATAAAAGTAGAAAGGGCAGGTGTCCTTGACTTCAGCAGGTCGTTTGTTTGTTTGTTTGTTTGAGCCTCGGCTGTTTTTTTCCTGAAGGCCAAGGTATCCTGACCACCCTTGAGGTGGACTTTAAAGAGCTTTGATTTATCCAGATTTCTTGCCTTCCGCTGGACTCCAAAGATCCAGCCTCTTTCCTGTCTAAGGACTGAAGAATTCAAAACAAAGCTTTGTCTATGGGTGGCCTTTTTTCACAGCACTAGGAGGCAGAGGATGGCAAAACCCATTGGAGGATGCCTGGTCTACAAATGAGTTCCAGGACAGCCAGGGTTTGTTAGAGACCAGGAGAAAGAAAGAGGAGGAGGGGAAGGAAGAAAGAAGAAGTGAAGGAAGATAGAGAAAGAAGGAAGAAAAAAGTCCTGGGCTGAAGAGATAGGTCGGGGGTTAAGAATCAGTATTGTTTCTATTTCAAAGGATAAATGCCATGACCAAAAAGAACTGAGGGGAGGAAAGGGTTTATTTCACCTCATCCACTCAGGTCATAACTCATCATTGAGGGA